>NC_090267.1:300527611-300830111 GCF_040414725.1 Anabrus simplex
TTATTTATATGTGTAGGATCGTTTCAACCTCCCATGGATTATGTTTACACAACATCCTTGACTGTTGATGTTCTTTCCTTTTACGCCACTACTCTTTCATTCTCTGGCTCGCTTTTGCTCCTTCCTCATCCGAGAACACCCTTCTTGTTCTCCTACGTTCCTCTACGAACAGATCCGTCACCTCCGCAATTTTCCTTCTGAAAACTGTTCTGTTTGTAATATCTCCCCCCTCAGTGCCACATTTTTTTTAAATATACAGATGAACTCCTTTCAACTATGGTACTACCGAGCTCGATAGCTGCAGTCGCTTAAGTGCGGCCAGTATCCAGTATTCGGGAGATAGTAGGTTCGAACCCCACTGTCGACAGCCCTTAAAATGGTTTTCCGTGGTTTCCCATTTTCCTGGAAGAAGGAAGATGAGGTTCTTATTTGCTAGGCGTCCCGGTGCAATTTTCCTCAGTTATCCATAGAAAGTCAGTCACCTTTTTCTTATCGAGGTTGAAATGTTTTCGCATTTTTCATGACCTCTTGATTTGATCTCAAACGGAAAATTAACTCATTTCCTGTTGCTTTCTTGGGTCCCAGATTTTTCTCAGAAATTTACGTTCTATTCTATTTTGGTAATCCCCTTTCTGGCAATTGTCTCTGCTGAATAGAGGCATTCACCACGGTATTCTAGTGTCTAAGTTTGCCTTAATAGGAGAGGGACTTGGACTTACAAGTTTCCTGGTATAGTCTGAATGCAGGCTCCATCTCGCTTGCTCTTTCTTCAGTGGCTTCTCGTTGTTGTTAGGAGTCAGAATCTTTCCTAGATACTTGAATTTATGTACTCTCTTTACGTCTCAATACTTGGTCTTCATTGTCCATGTTGGTTCTTTGGGATCTATCTTCATGTACTTAGTTTTCTCAAAGGATATTTGCAGTCCTATCTTTTATGTTGTATCTTGCAAAATCCCTATCTGTGCCGTGGCAGTCTCCAGATTTTCAGCGAAGAACGCTATTCTCTTATCACCTCCTCCAAGACGCAGCTGAAAAGGATTGGGGAGAGGCCATCTCCTTGCCTCACATCTGTCTTCATTTTAAACAGTTCTGATGGCTCTCCAAGGAATTTTACTTGTGACCGGGTGTTTGTTAATATCTGTTGTATTATATTAGTTGTTTTGTCATCAATCCCAAATTCTTTCAGCACTTTTATTAATATGTCCCTGTTGACAGAGTCATAAGGCTAAATTATTATTACTATTTCTATTATGATTATTATGATTATGATGTTTATTATTATTATTATTATTATTATTATCATCGCCCGACAAACGTAAATGTACTGAACCGAGTATATGTGATGAGTACGATTTGATGATATTTGACTCGAAGGAGATGGAAGAAGGCAAAAAAGGTCGATGGGGACTAAGTGATCAATATAACAAACAGGTTAAGATGGATGTAGAATGCGCTAGTTTTGTAGCGATAAAGAGATTGGTTAAGGTAGGGTGATGCAAAGAGCTGCATGAAACCAGGTCATCTGGGTAATTCTTTTAACGTCCACAGCATATCGTCAGAAGTCCGGAGAGCGACGTTTATGGGGTTGACCCTAGTCGAGGTGAGGTGATACGCGTGATGGATGACATAGGTGGGCAGGGAAAGCTGCCTGGTTCGTTGGAGTGGCAGGTTGTATCTGGAGGGCCGGGTGGTGTGTAGGGGAAAGATTAATAACTATAGATTAACTGAAGGAGTGTGGTGGGACAGAGTAAGGCGAGATACGAGTAGATTGGAGAGCAGCATCAGACCAGACTGTTGACAACAAAATGAAACAGGACCTACGTTGCTATTGTAAAATAGGCCATGTTGTTCATAGAAAGCCCTTTTTTGAATCTTCAACACTTAAACTGTATCACAATTTTGGGCAATAATAATAATAATAATAATAATAATAATAATAATAATAATAATAATAATAATAATAATAATAATAATAATAATAATACGCTAGTAGGTGAATTTTGTTATTATTGTGAAAAAGAAAGAATTTTCTAATAACCTATTCAAGATAACAGCTTAGAAACACCTGATTACTCGCTGAGTAATTTTGGCGATTCTGTCTAAAGCAAAAGAGTTAAATGTGAAGTCGTTCTCGGCATTGAACTTGAATGATCCTACCCGAGGATCGGCAGCAGACGAAAATCTTCTCTTACACTGAAAGACCCACTAGAAATGTATAAATCTAAAATGTAGATTCTAACTCAAATATTATAGATGCCAAATTAATAATTTTAATATTCTCACGTTATTTATCCTAATACTAACAAAGAATACAATCCTACAATATCCAAAGAAGAAAATCATCGAACAATAAGATCTACTCCCTATGAAGAGGCAGCTGGTCTAGACAGTCTCCCAATCGAACGTTTCAAGGTGGCAGAAGGAGAACTGACTGAGAAACTACACAGCCTCATCCAGAAAATTCATCGGAGTGCTGTTTGGCCAGGAGAAATTCATAAATCAGTAATGATTCCCATTCCAAAGAAATAATAATAATGTTATTTGCTTTACGTCCCACTGACTACTTTTACGGTTTTTCGAAGACGCCGAGATGCCGGAATTTAGTCCCGCAGGAGTTCTTTTCCGTGCCAGTAAATTTACCGACACGAGGCTGACGTATTTGAGTACCTTCAAATACTAACGGACTGGGCCAGATGCTTGCTGGTTGTTTAAAGAGGGCTAACATCTAACGTCATCGGCCCTGAGCCAGGATCGAACCTACCAAGCTATTCACCGGGCGAGTTGGCCGTGCGGTTAGGAGCGCGCAGCTGTGAGCTCGCATCCGGGAGATAGTGGGTTTGAACCCCACTGTCGGCAGCCCTGAAGACGGTTTTCCGTGGTTTCCCATTTTCACACCAGGCAAATGCTGGGGCTGTACCTTAATTAAGGCCACGGCCGCTTCCTTCCCATTCCTAGGACTTTCCAGTTCCATCGTCGCCATAAGACCTATCTGTGTCGGTGCGATGTAAAGCAACTAGCAAAAGAAAAAAAAGTTATTCCAAAGAAAGCAGTAGGTACAAAATGTGAAATGTATAGAACGATCAGTCTAGCCCCACATGCATCCAAAATTCTGCTGGTTATAATAACAAAGAGACTTGAAGATAAAATTGATCATTTCGCCTCAGAGACACAGTTTGATTCCCGACGCGGTGAGATACTATTGTCTATATAAGACTGCTCGTAGATTGATGGGGAGGGAAAGGAGTTTGTATCATCGGTGTTACAGAATGAGAAATGGCTGGTGATACGGTTCCTTGGCATAATATTTCCATCATTATGAAAGATTGGATTTGGAATATATACGATGGTTCTGATATCTCTAAAGTCTGGACTCCCATGACCCGGTATACATAAAGAATGGGTTTCCTTTTTCCCCGATTCCTTTTAATACCTTCTCTGAAATTATGGTGGAAGAACCAGTAGCGAACACTAATATGGGGATAAGAATCAATGGAATATCGCTGAGAATAATTCTTGTTTCTGATAATCAAGCAATTTTGGCTGGGAATACATCACCTTTCGATGCATGAATTCTAAACCAGGGAAAAGTTACGGAATGAAAATCATCGCCTCAAAAACGAAATGTGTGGTTGCAGTAAAATCATCCAGTAATTTTCAGCTCAAAGCCAATAAAACGGATATTCAGCAAGTAAAATACCAAAAATCGCGGTATAGTAGATGCTCAACTGAAATCAGATGTCGGATAACTCAAGCCAAAAGGATGTTTTATGGCAAAAAGGAGCATAGTACGCACTTCCACCAGGAGTTTTTTGCTACGTCTCTATGTTTGAGGATCATAAGAGCACTCACCTGGGCTGTGTTATAACATGAAACACAAACGTGGACATCAAATAAAAGCTACACCGATGAGACATTTTATATCTGATGCTTCAGATGAATTCTTAAATGTTCATTCAAAACAAAAATAACAAATTCTTGAGTCTTACAATTGATTAAGCAGAGTAAATCACTACTCAAAATAAATTAGAATCGAATCCTATCACGATGCGGCCATACCTTACAACACTCACTGATGATAAAAAATATAGCAAAGGGCTGCATTACTGGAAGGAAATCAAGAGGAAGGCCAAGGAAAATGTTCATAAAGCAGCTAAAGAGGAATGGGGCACAGAGAATTACATAAAAATGAAGAGAGCTGCCAACGATCGTGCCATCTGGAGACATTTGAAGGCAACAGACCAGTCTTACAACTGAAAACGGGAAATACAAGTGAGAAGAACATGTAAGTAAATTATTACATTTCCCTGGTGCTTTTTTTAATGAAATAATTAAATGTAATAGGTTTAAGGAGCCTCTTAAATCCCCAGGTCGTCAAATAGAAAAGTTATGATGGTCGATATACAATAATGTAATTGTTGCCATAAATGCTTTCACCTTATTTTCTTGACACGGCATAAGCCCAAAAGCCTATACAATATCGTGTCTATAAGTACGGGCCGTGAAAGCATTAATGGCAACATTAAAAACCTCTATGTGGAGGACACTTTCAAAATTCAGCAAATTAAGGAGAAAAAAAGTCTATTCTTCTTTCTTCTTTGTGCTTTCTACTGAGATGCAGGGACCATAACATCATTCCCAATTTTGTGAAGCTGAAGCACACGTTAAATACACCGAAAGCCAGGAGAATATATCAACGCGCTGGCAAGGCTCTTGTGATCGAGAGAGTGCATAACACTCGTAGGGAACTGGATTCAGTCTCCCCAGAGTTGTTTCGTTTACACCTGCTGTTAAGCAACACTCTCTCGCGGGAACTGTGGTTGACTTTCGATCGCATTACTGCTATACAGGCTGAACGAAAATTCAACCAGGTGTCATTCAGACAGAAATCAAAGTTCCTCCGTCTAGCTCAGAAACAGGCGGTCTCTCGCACGAACCCGGATGCTAGTAAAACTGTTGACCTTGGAGGAGAACCAAACGGCAGTTCTAGCTAGGGGTCTTAATTTCGCTGTCGCTCCCTCTAAAATTCCCACTGAGGAGTTAATCACTTCCGTTGAGGCAGCCATCCACAAACTACCTACGGATGAGGCTGATGAGTTAAGACAGAAATATGTCAGACTCATAAGGTCCGCTGTTGTAGCCGCGCCCAATTTAACAAGAGGCAAAAGGAGAGCTCTGAAGATGATTCTGAACTGACCATTCTCTCAGCTGATAAGGGTAATGCGACAGTGGTTATGGATACTGACGAATATAAGGATAAGATCTCGGCTATACTGTCAATGCCTGTCTACAGACTGAGCTCGCGTGACCCCACCACTCGTGTGTCCAACGCCACCGTGAAGCTCTTAAGGCAATCTTCAATTCCAAAAGAGGAGGCTAAACATCTGTCCCCTGGAGATGCAGTACCACCTAGATTATGTGGACTACCTAAGATCCATAAAAAAGATGTTCCCCTCAGACCCTGATTTAGGTGGTTTAGAAATAGATGAAGTTTCTCAGGACCTTCTGTCCAGACCACAAATGCATCATTAACATACCTCCACCATATCATAGGTTGATGGGCGCCGAAGCAATAGCCTCTTCCTCAAAATCCTCCATAAAGAAATTAGCCACTACGGGCGAAAGTGGACTTCCCATAGCCACTCCGTCCGTCTGTTCGTAAAAATTCCCACCCCACAAAAAATAGCTGGACGTCATGCAGTGGTAAAATAGCTTAGTAATGTCCTCAGGGAACAGGTGTTCAATGAGAGACATGACCGAGTCTATCGGCACTTTAGTGAACAAGGACTCCACATCGCAACTCATCAAAAGTGCATTAGGTTGAAGGGTTATGATTGACAGCTTGTTGACGAAACACAGAGAGTCCCTGACGTATGATTCAGTACGTCCTATATGTGGCTGAAGCAATTTGCTTAGGTATTTAGCCGGAGCATACGTAGGAGAACCTATCGCACTAACTATAGGTCGCAGAAGGCGTATGTTGACGTGCATTGTCCTGTTGAAAAAGTACATCACCTTCCTGTCGAAGAAATGGGAGTAGTAATGGTAGAACAACCTATGCAATGTAGCAGGCATTGGTTACGTTACCCACCAAGAACACCAACTGTAACGGCGAGTTGTAACTGCTGGCCTACCCACACCATGAAGCCTCGAGTGGAACCTGGGTGTCGTGGGCGAATGCACTCTGGAATAGGCTGCTCACCAGGTATACTCCGTACGCGTGTACGTTCATCACATGCATACAGACAGAACCTACTCTCGTCAATGGAGACGAAAGAACGCCATTCACCTCTCCAGTCGATTTTACAACACCAGAGTAGCCGTGCTTGGCGATGGCGTGGTGTCAGTGGTAGCCTGGCCAGAGGCACACGTGATCGTAATCCTGCTGCAAGCAGACGGTTTCCAATGGTCCTTGGTGACACAGCACGTACAACATGTGACCGAATTTCGTTTCTGGATGATATTCGATCGGCCACCACTGCTCGACGTGCGTCTGTACTAGGCTGACGTCCGGAACCTGGTCAACACACACCATCGATATATTGTGCCCAACATGTCCATCAATCCATCGATTCGTCTACCCAGCTTCCCGCAGGTCCAAAATGTGTCCCTGTTCAAATGACTGCAGTTGTTCAACAGGAGCATGCACCCGTTGGCACCGCATGGCTATACCCTTGAATGTGGCAAACACTGTTCACTTTAACCGCAGCACCGTTACTGCGTGCAGAGTCAAAACAGAGTGCGCAGGGACAGGCCTCCTGAACGCCATGCGATCGCCGATGTCCGTGATCAACGAATCACTAACGCAACAGCCCCTCAGTATGTACATATTACACCCTGATGCCACTAGTCCTTGAGGATGTTGCATGTTTTTCTTCTCGGCAGTTATTCAAACACAACCTTCGACGTATTATTATATAATTAGGAAAATCAGTAGGATTTATTTTATATGATTACTATCTGACGTGCACGTGCCTCACTGCGGAATTCTACATTGTATTCTAGGTTAGGTAGTGTACACGTTGTGAATAAGATTGTATTAAATTACATAGCTCTTAACGTAACCCCAAAAAACGCGACCAGGAAGTCACCATACATCTTTTCTCATGTGAAGTCTGGGTTAGGGAACTTTCATTGTAATGGTAGGCCTTCTTGCCCATCATTAGTTGCAATCAATTTGTGGAGTTTTCGTTGTAAAAGCAGATACTCAATCTCCATCTGCCTTTTTACATCCTGAGAAAGACTGTCTTAGTGGTTTTCCCATCTGAAATCAGCATAAGTCATTACAATGATGTCGGTAGGAATGTCACGATTAAAAGAAATTCTGTCATCAAATACTCGATCATATAAAAGAACCACTTATTTTCTCAGTTATAATGAACAGTACGATGCTGCCAATATAACAATCCAAAGTTCCAGAGCTGAAATAACCAGGCCGTGAATACTCCTCTGCCATTATTTCGTTAACCGTGCACAGAGTAGGGATCGAACACCTGGAATACTATGATGGACCAGTGTGTTACGTCCTAGCAGTACCAGAAAATATATGACCAGAGGAATGGCATGCCAAAGAAGAAAGTTACCTAACTCCCCAGCTATTCCCCGCTAATATTCAGGCAGGCTGTTATACGCGGTACGTAGCAGTAACCCCATCTATGGGAGATGAGTGGCAGCGGAAGAGAAATAGAGCATCATAACAAACAATGGTAATGTTGCTGTTGATAAATTTTGTGAGCTTTCGATATTGTAGGCCTTCACATTCAGTTTTCTTCCGACTCTGAAATACCACTCTTATGATAGTCGGTACGGTTAAACTGAATGAATGTGGTTAAGTGTAAGAGAGGGCCAGAGCCTGAACATTGCCACTTATGAAGGCTAAAATTAAATAAATAAATAAATAAATAAATAAATAAATAAATAAATAAATAAATAAATAAATAAACAAAAATATTTCTCGACACGAATACTGCATAAACTAGGGCTAGGAAGTGTAAAATGAAATGTTGGCGTTGCTGTGGCTACCACTTCCATGACCATCTATATTTATCTGTATACTTACGCGTTTTGGTTCAGTTCATTCAAGGGCTGTTAAGCACAACTGTTTCCTGAGAGTTTCACGGTAATGTGGAAAGCAAGGGCGAGTTCTCTTGTTTTATGTATGGCACTTCAAGAGCGTGTTCCATTCTAAGTACAGGAAAAGGTAGTAAAATGGAGACACGAAAGTAGTTAAACCTCTTGTCGATTTGATTGTCCAGTACAGGACTCATTCTCTCTGAACGGAATACGACAGAGCACTGTAAATGTAAGACAATGGTTACGATTTCCACTGGATACGAATTATAAATAGTCTATCTGCGGACACATTCGACTACGACCGTCCTATTTATAAAATTTGCTGAAATTCTTCTTCTTTATCTGTTTACCCTCCAGGGTCGGTTTTTCCCTCGGACTCAGAGAGGGATCCCACCTCTACCACTTCAAGGGCAGTGTCCTGGAGTTTCGGACTCTGTGTCTTGGGATACAACTGGGGAGAATGACCAGTACCTCGCCCAGGCGGCCTCACCTGCTATGCTGAACAGGGGCCATGCGAGGGGATGGGGAGATTGGAACGGATAGACAAAGAAGAGGGAAAGAAGCGGCCGTGGCCTTAAGTTAGGTACCATCCCGGCATTTGCCTGGAGGAGAAGTGGGAAACCACGGAAAACCACTTCCGGGATGGCTGAGGTGGGAATCGAACCCACCTGTATTCAGTTGGCCTCCCGGGGCTGAGTGGACCCAGTACCACTTTTCAAATTTCGTGGCAGAGCCGGGAAACGAACCCTGGCCTCCGTGGGTGGCAGCTAATGACACTAACCACTACACCAGAGAGGTGGACATGCCGAAGGTCTATCACTTAAATCACTGAAATTCGGCTAATTTTTAGTATAATTCGGAAGAATATTTGTATCGACTGCATGTCGCTTAATCGGGCACAGTTTATGGAAACGTATAGTAACTGATTTGCTAAATTATACACTAAATGGTCCACAAAAATCAAACAATTGAGCTTGGAGTTTTATATGACTGTTAGTCTTAAGCATTAGCGTCGGAAAGCGTGGATCGGATGGTCGAGCGCTTGTCTTCTGAGCCCCCACTGGCGAGTTCAATTCCGGCTCAGGCCGGTGGTATTTGAAGGTGTTCAAATGCGCCAGGCCGAAGTCAACAGCTTTACCAGCACGCTAATGAGCTCCTGGGGGACAAACTTCTGGCACCTCTGCATCCACGAACACTGTAAAAGTAGTTAGAGGAACACAAAACAAACAACATTGATAGAATAAGTGTTACTCTTAGAACATATATTTTTTAATAGAAGCCCAAGCTCTCGGAGACGAGCTATTTTGAACATTTTCCTTTCATTCACCGCGAATCGAACCGCGGCCACCATAGTGAACAAGTATTGACGAAGTTACTCGACTATGATGGCCATCTCGATCTACAGTAAGCTATAATACTGTATAGAGAATTATGCTAGAGAATAGTAAATTATAATATGCAACAAATACACAACGTGCCAAGGAACCGGTAACATTTCCAAATGTTTGCATTTAATGAAATAATTTAATGGAATGTTGCATATTCCGTTCTAAAAATCAAAATTTTCTGAATGATATTGTACATGTACAGAGTTCATGTGACATTTTTAGAGAAGTAAAAATGTAATGAATTAGGCCAAGAAAAAAATCACTCCTAATCTGTTATATCCCAGTATAGAAAGCCAAGAATAACGGCTGAGAGGATTCGCCGTGCTGACCACACGACACCTCGTAATCTGCAGGCCTTCAGGTTGAACAGCGGTCGCTTGATAGGCCAAGGCCCTTCAAGGGCTCTAGTGCCATGGAGTGTGTAATCTATTATATTTTGTTATGTATTTGCAGTTCAACCCGTGTAGCTCTGTATTTTCTTTATTTCTCGCAAACGAGTGACATTTGTACATGTTCACAGAAGTTATTTATTCAATTATTAATATAACGGCAGCAGAGCACACCCACTTCAGATGCTATCGTCTATGTACCTTACAATTCATCTACTGTACCTGGGGATATAAATTCGTTGTGTTGTAAACAAGGTTGGGTTTACAAAAGCACAACTTCTTTATTTGCTTCACATGTAAAATTACAATATTTACACTAACAAAACTGAATGTTATCTCGAAGCAAATTGAACTATGAATTTGGAGAAAGAGTCTGTCTTTGTACACTATATACACGTTGGAGTATTCACGTTCACTACTATCTCGGAAAGATAGTCCTTGTGACCTGAAAAGTTCTTGATAGTCGAAAACTATCAGAAGCACTGACGTAAATATCTCAGAGTGTCCTTCCTTGTTGAAGTGTCTGAGTTCATTAACGTAAGTTCAATGACTGAAGAGTTCCTACTTAGCGAAACTAAGTCGATAATTGGAGCTGCATTAGCTAGGGAATGATAGTGGCATATAATGGTAAGACTGGGCATGGACAGCGGAAGAGGCAAAAGGAGCGGTGACCCGAGGTGAGACCTCTTACTGCCAGAAATTCAGTCCACCTGGCCGAAGCACATTTTCAAGAGGAGTAGCCTCCGTGCTCGACGTAGGGTGTATTCTGGAGCTGGACACCGGGGTCAGTGGGCGTCTGGACAGGCTAGGAGTTCCTTTATATAGCACACACGACGTTCAGGCACGCGCACTGAGGGCTGCGCGTCGAGGCTCGAAGAATAACACACTGGCACGCGTGTAGCTGGCTGGCGGATCGAGAAGGGAGCGACGGACATACAACACTTTGAGCCAACTCAGTCGGTCAGCTGGTTACTTTTTACCCCTCTTTTCCGACTGTTGTGGATTCGATCCAAGCTAAGGTCGGTGACTTTTGATAATGTTTAAATATGGCAAATCGGTTTCCTTGGCTTCCGGCACATTAAAGAGCTCCTGCGTGACATAATTCCCACAAGTTCCAGTGTTTTAAACCCTATATCAGTTAAAGGGACGTTCAACGGTTATTATTATTATTACTACTATTATTTCCAATTTCCAATTTCTTTGAAATCATTTAGGAAAAGGCTAGGAAAGCAACAGATAGGGAATCTGCCACCTGGGCGACTGCCCTAAATGCAGATCGGTATTGATTGATTGATTGATTGATTGATTGATTGATTGATTGATTGATTGATTGATTGATTGATTGATTGATTGATTGATTGATTGATTGATTGATTGATTGATTGATTGATTGATTGATTGATTGATTGATTGATTGATTGATTGATTATTGTTGTAAAAATGTTCATCTAAACTTGGGAAGGTGGACTACCATTACACTACTGTCGGAGATGGCGACCACCTTAAATGAATATGTAATTGATGGAATCAGTTCCCTATGAAGCAGCTGCTATGGAGGAAGGAGGCGACACGTACAGATGGTTGAGTTTCATTCTAAAGTTATTTTGATTAGTTTTTATGAAGATTTTTACGTAAGTTTCCTACGGATCGACCGGCGTTACCTCCGACCTTCGTATGAAAGCTGACCCAAAACCGAAGATTTACCGTGCAGTAGTCCGTCCCGAATGTTGGCCGACCACCAGAGAAGCAGAACTACGACTGGAAATCATGGAAACAAAGTTGCTTAGATGGATAGGTGGCATCCCCACGTTGGATCGCATCTTCAATGAAAGCACAAGGAAACACTTTAATGCTTCAGTCTAGGAGCAAATGCAAAAGGGCCATTTACGACGGTTTGGACATCAGTTGCGATCAGAAATAGACACAGCCACGCGAAGGAACCATATTGTGGAAGTTGTTGGGAATAGCCTAAAGGGGGATTGTCGAGGCAGAGATAGGCTGATACGCCACATAAAGACTTCAAAAGCGTAAATCTCCTCCCTAGCACGGCCCATGACAGGAAGACCCATATAACGGACACTATCACAAGGTGGGATAAGTGTCAAAGCAAAACAACAAGTTTTCTAAAGGTGGAATCTCTTCCTCTTTCTCTTCTAATTAGTGCTATGAGGGAATAGTTGCTTAGTCGTACTTCCCCTTACAGCAATAATACCACCATTATCACCATACAATTTATCAGCGAAAATTCTACAACATTGTTCTACGCGGACTCTGTGGTAACGAAAGGCCCAGACAAGGAAGGTTACGATCGTAATCAACTTACAGTCATGACAGGGTGTGAAAATGGGAAACCACGGAATACTATCCTTTGAGCTGACGACGATGGGGTAGGTTTAAACGTAGTATTTTTTAGAATTTAAGCTCAAATATACATGACCCGTATTACATGACCAACTGAATACATAAAATATTTAACTGAGTATTCAGCATTCGTGTTTTGTATCAATTTCTTTGGATACAGGTGAATACAGTATGTTGTTTCCAGTTGTTCCAATACCGGCGACGCTAAAAACCGTAGAGTAACTATAAGTCACGGGAGAGTATTCCAGAAATGCTGATTTGCTGATTACTACAACATTCAACTTGTGTCTTGTGACATAACTTCTACGGTTTGTTTTAAACTGAATGTACATATTTATGAATATTGTGGAAATATTCGAAGGGTACATAAATATAAGCAATATTATATTGGTGATATGTCTGCTACTAACGAACATGATTTATAACATTCAGAAATATAATACAGCTAAGTATGTATTTTCAGTTTCGCTTATTATCCGAGTCACTCTAATGATATGCATCCATAGTAAAATGAAATGGCGTATGGCTTTTAGTGCCGGGAGTGTCCGAAGACATGTTCGGCTCGCCAGGTGCCGATCTTTCGATTTGACTCCCGTAGGCGACCTGTGCGTCGTGATGAGGATGAAATGATGATGAAGACAACACATACACCCAGCCCCAGTGCCAGCAAAATTAACCAATGATGGTTAAAATTCCCGACCCTGCCGGGAATCGAACCCGGGACCCCTGTGACCAAATGCCAGCACGCTAACCATGTAGCCATGGAGCCGAACTGCATCTATAGTGTGACATGCTTTAAAACGAAAACGTAATCTACTATAGAACGGATATATGAGATAACTTGGTTATAGTAGAATAAACACTACCAATCTCACCAATCTAGTAGGGCAAGTTTTAAGGTAAGATTTTTAATTTAATTTCTGTGAATCTTAAAATTACTTTTAAACATTCTCTTGCCGAGTGCACCGCCAGCTAATGGTAATTACTTATTATATTTGTGATAATTACATTACCTAGTCACCGAGCTCGATAGCTGCAGTCGCTTAAATGCGGCCAGTATCCAGTATTCGGGAGATAGTGGGTTCGGACCCCACTGTCGGCAGCCCTGAAGATGGTTTTCCGTGGTTTCCCATTTTCACACCACGAAAATGTTGGGGCTGTACCTTAATTAAGGCCACGGCCGCTTCCTTCCCATTCCTAGCCCCTTCCTGTCCCATCTTCGCCATAAGACCTATCCGGGTTAGTGCGACGTAAGGCAACTTGCAAAAAAAAAAAAAAAAAATCACATCCCATAAAAGCTCTATTAGATTTAGATCGGGGGATCTGGAGGGCCAATCCATGGCCGTAACTTCACCTAGTGCTCCTCCAACCACCTGTGTGCTACCAGTACCTATTCGCTTTTCCTGTCCTCTATTATTATTTGTTATACCTAGTGACATAACATCACGTGCTACATATACTTCCGCGTGGTTTTACAGTAATTACATTTTTAAGACTGAAACTCTAATTATAGCTGTGTTACCTAAGATGAAAGTGTTAAAAATGTGACTGTCTATTGATCTAAATTCGAGTCCCCACTCTCTCAACTGGTGGGAGATTACACAGCGAAGTCACAGTATTATCCCATAAAAGCTCATTAGATTTAGATCGGGGGATCTGGAGGGCCAATCCATGGCCGTAACTTCACCGGAGTGCTCCTCCAACCACCTGCATGCTACCACACCGCGGTGACATGGTGCATTCTTCTGTTGAAGAATATCCAGAGTAACCACCGTGTGCAGCACGAATAGTAGCAATACCGACTGGGAATGGCTCTATATAAGGTGGTGGTATCTTGTTACAGACATCTTGAGCAACACTGAGTGGCCAAACGTCATAGGAAGACACTGAATGTGATGTTAATAACGAGTTCCTCCACCGCGAGCCCTGAAAACGGCAGCAATACGGCGAGGCATCGACTCTACAAGGTGTTGGAATCATTCTGGACTGATCTGGACCCACGCATCTTGCACTGCTACCCACAATTGGTCTTGTGTAGTTGGAGCGGGGTTCATGGAGCGTACACCAGAATCGACAGTATCCCATAAAAACTCTATTAGATTCAGATCGGGGGATCTGGAGGGCCAATCCATGGCCGTAACTTCACCGGAGTGCTCCTCCAACCACCTGCGTGCTACCAAACAGCGGTGACATGGTGCATTCTTCTGTTGAAACATGGCATCTCCATCAGGGTTCTCCAGGGCCAGAAAGGGATGCAGATGAGCTGAAAGAATGTCCACATAACGTGCATCTGTCAGCGCTCACTGCAGCCAAACAATGGGGCCTAACTACGCAGTGTCAGCAAAGGGACACGAGTTAGTCGTCGGCTGATGAAGCCTATGCGGTGCGGTTGCCTCCTTACAATCCTGGTAGTGTAATTGAGGGGAGAGGTATAAGAGCCCGTGGTAATAATAATAATAATAATAAAAATAATAATAATAATAATAATAATAATAATAATAATATAATGGTCTGGGTAGACTCCTATCATAACTCAGATTGAAATTTCTCCTAGTATTAAAAATCCCTTACAATAATTCATTAAGGTTTGCACCACAGAAATAATGAGGTTTAACACTTACGTGTAATAGGAGATATACCCACGTAATTTGTTTCCTTTTTTAAATATATAACTGCATGAAAAGAAATTGAGAACAAGGCAGTGAAAGCAATAGCTGGGAATACCAAGGACAAAATTTGAGGTCAACGTCGCATCAAATAAGGAGCACAACAAGTAAGTGTTGGACTTAGGGATTCGCGTTAGGCTCGGACATAGGGTTGCCAAGGCAAGATACGAGAGCACCGATAACTTTGACACAAAGATCTATTTGAAAAATAATCCTAAATTTTACCAAATTTACAAGAAAATCTAGTGACATTTACAATGTAGCTGTAGGAAAGAAAGGAATTCATGCAAACATTGTTTTGTCCCAACCAGTACATACATCGTATAGAAAAGACAAATGAGGGAAAAAAGGAGAGGAGGAGATAAAGGAGATAGATACATGCCGAAAGGCAAATTAACAAGCTAACCAGAAATACTAAAACACTTTACAGAAATTTAAATTCCAGACGGAGGAAAACGTTAGAAGTTCATTGGTTACACGCGTTGAAGATTACACACCTCGAGAACGAGAGTACGAGTTTTCTGATGCCAAGGAATACCAGGCAAGTGATTTTGACTGTAAATTTAAACCATCACGACATTCGAAGCAGGTCAACCCAGTCTCACTTATTCATGAACGGTTCAAAACATAGTAACGGGAAAAGAAGTGTATGGATCAAGACCTGAATTGCTGCACAAATAGTTGATGCTCACACTTGAAGAAGGCACGAGAAGTAATGGATGCCGCACGCACGCACACACACACACACACACCTCAGAAAGCTTAACACATTACGTACCAGGCGTAGATCGGTGAAAAAGAATAAAGCCTTTGCTAGGAAATGGCATGCTCCCCATTAGCCGCTAGGTAAATAAACGTACTCATATTGCAGATTTGAAAGATAATTACATGTCAGTCATACCCCATGTCAAATGTCCAGCATTCCGGAGCGAAAAGAAGATAAATTATGCACACTGCTCCACAAAAGAAAACGAAAACTGTAGCAGTTCCACACTCTACACAGACATGAAGTCCATCTCAATTGGATATAAGCGAAGGCCTCGAATGTATACCATGTTGCAGAGGGGGTGGAATTAGGGAGCACTTTCTAGAAGGTAGTGGGCATTACGGGGGTATGCGCCAGTTGAAACAGCTGTCGATCTACGTGACGTGTGACGTCATCGGGACATCAGCTGACATGCAGAACAGTTAGTTGACGGTCGGCGGGCGATGTGAGTAGCAGAGAAGGGTGTGTGTGTGTGTGTGTGTGTGTGTGTGTGTGTGTGTGTGTGTGTGTGTGGCGTTTTTGCATTTCTCGGAGATATATCGGCGATGAGGTGAGTCCATTACAGTAGAAATGGGTTCCTGACTTCCAATATTCAACTGGGTGGTGATATGACTCACAGTAGCCCGTCGAGCGCCCAGTATGGTTCTGCGGAGGCGATGTGATGTCCGTTCGTTAACACTTGTGGTCTTCCGGTGCGGTGGTTTACTCGGGTGGTAACATTCTCTCTGCGATATTGATGATCCACCCTCGACACTGTTGACCTCGGAAACCCGAATTCGCGTGTAATCTCCGCAATGCTATGACCCATGCGCCAATGATCATCCCACGTTCAAAGTCGTTTAACTCGTGACGTGTTGCCATCTTCACAACAATGGTGTCTGTGACAGACTACTCAGCTACGCTGCAGCTAGCCGGAACGCTCAGGGGTATTACACGGCACATTTTCTGATGGGGCACCCCTTCCCGTGACTTTTCGCCACTCAGTGTATCTACAGAGTATCTACAGATGCCAACCTGGTTCAATTCTGGGTAATTAGGGGAATAGGGAAATAACCGAAAGTCTTGGATGTCCGTGTACTGTACATACACTGTCGGAGATTTCTTTTTTTTTTTTTTTTTTTTTTTGCTAGGGGCTTTACGTCGCACCGACACAGATAGGTCTTATGGCGACGATGGGATAGGAAAGGCCTAGGAGTTGGAAGGAAGCGGCCGTGGCCTTAATTAGCCCCAGCATTTGCCTGGTGTGAAAATGGGAAACTACGGAAAAACATTTTCAGGGCTGCCGATAGTGGGATTCGAACCTACTATCTCCCGGATGCAAGCTCACAGCCGCGCGCCTCTACGCGCACGGCCAACTCGCCCGGTGGAGATTTCTAGTCCCGTGATATATCGCATTGCCCTGCTGAAAGATTCCATCGCCCAGGGAAGACATTTAAAATGTATTAGTGTATTTATTCGTGATCGGCAAGGATGGATTCATAACTAAATCTCGTGTTTCTATACGTTACATTCTATCTTGGTCTCGTTAAATTATACAGATTTCTGGCTTTTATGAACACCACGGTGCGATTTGTATTGATCATATAAATATTATCCGAGTTATTAAGTCATAGAAATCCAAGCCCTATTCATAACCAAATCGGTCGAGAGTGCCTTCTACATGGATGTGTGGTACCAGAAATTTGGTGTGCATCACGGCACACGTAAATTAGCCCATTGTGTTTTTTTTTCTTTTCTAAAGTTGAAATTGTTCGTATTATACCTTCATAATTGCCAGTAAAATGTTTCCTACACGGGATATGACGCATGTACCTACAACATACACTCAATCTGGTCTTCCCTAAGATTCGTAGCTCGGTCCTTTGTTATTTCTGTTGCTGTTCAATGACCCCCCCCCCCCACCCCCATTGTGTATAACTCATTCTAATATTCTACTTTTCACCGATGATGTCATTTAAAAAAAATAGTTCAATCGATACAGGACTGCAGAAAGGTACAGGACGACATGGATAGGGTTTTAGAATGGAGTAGAGTAAATATTCCGCACTACAACATTTTAAAAAAGTTTCCTAGAGACTAGGCTAAAGTCAGCTTTGAATATCACATTTCAGACTCATATCTTCACGCGCGGTGAATTCTATCAGGGACGTAGGTGTGTTCTCACATCAATGATATGGTTGCTGTTGCATATAAAATGTTCGGTTGTAACAGGAGATGTTCCTAGGATTTCTCTAACCCGAACACTATTATGCTACTGTTCAACTCATTTTTAAAAAGCAGGCTGGAATATGCTACAGTTATTTCGAATCCTTGGCACTCGAAATAAAATTTAGCTAATTCAAATGGTGCAGAGTAGCTTTTTGAGATTTTTTCATTCCAAAAATTATAATAATTTACCCGACGTATGACACTATATCGATATGCTCACATCGTTTGGTTGTAAGGCGAAAGGTCTTTTGATTATGTAACAGGCCACGATTACTTCCTTCCCACTTCTAGCCATTTCCTATTTCATTGTCGTTATAACACCTGAGTGCATGCGACGTATAAACAAATAACAGACTCAGTGATATGGTTTCGATATGAATGTTATGCCGATAGAGGAGGAAAAAGTACAGCAACAGATAATGGAAACTAGGTTTGATGAAACTAGGGCTAGAGGAAGAACTAGAGCAATGTGGATAGTCTCAGTCAAGACCAGTGTAAGAAGCGGAAATCTGGAAGGGACACAATTGAGATGTGGTAGAAGGCAGGAGGGAGATGGATAAGCACCACAAATGACAAGAATTTTCCGGAGATGCATAATTGAAATGATGATTATGATGATGATGATGATGATGATGATGATGATGATGATGAAGTACGAGAGGAGTTAGTATATTTGCAGGACGAAAAGGAAACTCTTTTCAGAGTAAAATCACGGCACTTTTCTGTCTCTTAAGACGAAAGGAAATTAGAAATTCGTTAAAAGCTTTATTTTTATAAGACACTAAGGATAAGTCTTGAGTATAGTAGGTTATGAAGATGGCAAAATCTCAGATCCATTGGACAGTACCACTTGCACAGCAAACATTAACTTACGCGTAAAACTAATCATGCAGTGAGTGAAATATTCCTATCTGTGTTTTACAATATTCAATTGTAATGACAAAGATCTCGTAAATCATATTTACCTTCCCTGTGGGCAGTGAGTGCTCCTAAATGAACTAATAGCAAACACACAACATAGAGATTATAGTAACTGTAGGAGTTTAATATATTGTGGTCTGAATACTGGGCTCGGTTGTAACGATTTTCCGGTACGTAACATTTATCAGAATGTTGTAGTTAAAACGACAAAAACATTTAATTTTCTAGTCAGTGATAATACCGTGAGGTGTTATTCCGATTTCATTTGAGCATACACACTAGGAGGTCTTTGTATGCTTGTGTAATCAGCCAAATATGCAAGCCCTGTGCCGGACTCCCTACAATGGAGAACGCACCTGTCATTTCTCGTGCTTGCTGTTGACACTACGACTCACTGTGGATGAGCCAGAATACTGTCAACAAAGGCGTTGTATGGCACTTGACATCCTCAAACTTTTGTAGTCTTATTCTCCTAGATGCTCCCAACTTGTCTCGGTGGCGTAGTCGCTAGCGCGTTGGCGTTCAGAATTGAAGTTTCCGAGATCGAATCCGACCATGATATTTTATCATTTTTTCTTACTTACTGAAGTAAAGTAGTGTCCTCATCCCGATCTGAGGCAGCTTTTTCAGGCACACCCCCAATGGAGATGAGCCGCATGTGCCATTCGTAAATTTCTGGCAGTACCGGGATTCGAACCCCCCTCCCCCGAGGACGGAAGCTAATAACATTAACTGTTACGCTACAGAAGCGAACACACACTTAATTACAGTAGAGTCTCGTTAATCTGAACTAATTGGGACCGGAATCTGTTCGGATTACGAAATTTTCGGATTAACAGGAGAATATTTTCTAATAATAATGTTATTGTTTTTACGTTCCGCTAACTACTTTTATGGTTTTCGGAGACACTAAGGTGCCGGGATTTTCTCCCGCAGGATTTCTTTTACGTGCCAGTAAATCTATAACACGAGGCTGACGTATTTGAGCACCTTCAAATACCACCGGACTGAGCCAGAATCGAACCTGCCAAGTTGGGTTCAGAAGGCCAGCGCATCAACCGTGAGAGGAAAATAGTTTCTACAATATAGTACATACTGTAATTTTAAATGTCAATTCTTTAGCAGTTACATTAATAAAACACTGTAAAAATTACAGTAGGGTAATTAAGAACCTGTAGAGGAGAAAACGATTAAAACTAGGTTACAACTTGTCTCCTTACATAACATTAAGTTATTCTTGTAAAATATGACTAATAAAATGCAAGTAAATCATTTTATAGTAAGTTCTTTCATTTCAATACGGATAATTTAAAAAAAACATGAGTATTTTAGTTCGGATTAACCGGACATTCGGATTAACGGGGTTCGGATTAACGAGACTCTACTGTACTTACTTACCTACTTCTTACTCACTCACTCACTTATCCTCCAGAGTTGGTTTTACCCTCTGACTCAGCGAGGGATCCCACCTCTACCACCTCAAGGGCAGTGTCCTGGAGCGTGAAATTTTGGGTCGGGTGGATACAATTGGTGAGGAGGACCAGTACTAGGTCAGAGGGGGCTCACCTGTTATGCTGAACAGGGGCCTTATGGGAGGATGGGAAGATTGGAAGGGATAGACAAGTAAGAGGGAAGGAAGCAGCCGTGGTCTTAAGTTAGGCACCATCCCGGCATTTGCCTGGTGGAGAAGTGGGAAACCACAGAAAACCACTTCGAGGATGGCTGAGGAGGGAATCGAACCCACCTCTCATCAGTTGACCTCCCGAGGCTGAATGGACCCCGTTCCAGTTTTCGTACCAATTTTTAAATTTCGTGGCAGAGCTGAAAGTCTAATCCGGGCCTCCAGAGGTGGCAGCTAATCACACTAACCACTACAGCACAGAGGTGGACTTCATTTTTTCTTTTAATTGTATGGTTTGGTAAAATGAAATTTTTTTAGATTACATCAAATACTTTATTATTAGTTGTTGTTTTTTCTATTTAACATTAATAAAAACTTGCATTATTTACAGCATTTGTCACATTTTCACTGTTCGTCTGACAATGAATCGCTTTAACTTGACCAAGAAATAAAACTTACATGTTCGAGCGACAAAGACGAATAATCAATTAAAATATCGGAAATCGCTCTAAAACAAAATAAATCACAGCAAATAAATTACTGAAAAATAAAGAAAATAGCCTAGGTATCAGTACAAGAAAAAAATGCTGACGAAGGTCGCACTTGAACTCGAAACTTCCAGATCTGACTGTCAATGTGTTAGCGACTACGACATGGAGAAAAATATCTGTGGGAATAAGACTACGAAAGTTTGAAGATAGATTTTGAACGGGAGCCGATGACCTAGATGTTAGGCCACTTTAAACAACAAGCATCATCAACATCACCATCAGATTTTAAATGTTAAATTTGGAACAGAATAAGCCTCATTTACAAAATAATAAAAATAAAGCTCAAAATTTGCACATGGCGATCTCCCTTTGTCAATGGGTGATCAAACTGCGAGCTCTTGCACTGTTTCTGCTTCATACGTGTGCATTACGAGTATTTTATGCAGTAATTGTGCAGAGAAAAAAGCTGTAAATAAAGACGTGCCGAGAACCTATGAATGTGGCGACAACGTACCAATGAGTGAGGCACGTGAAATTCTGAGTTTCCAAGCTGCTCCATCTACACATACTCTTTCATTGCTATTTGCTTTACGTCGCACCGACACAGATATGTCTTGTGGCGACGATGGGATAGGAAAGGCCTAGGAATTGGAAGGAAGCGGCCGTGGCCTTAATTAAGGTACAGCCCCGGCATTTGCCTGGTGTGAAAATGGGAAACCACGGAAAACCATCTTCAGGGCTGCCGACAGTGGGGCTCGAACCCACTATCTCCCGATTACTGGATACTGGCCGCACTTAAGCGACTGCAGCTATCGAGCTCGGTCATACTCTTTCATGTGTTCAGAGAAATTGAGCGTCATTTCGAGTTGGTTTCTTTCCAATAATCATGGACCAGTATGCTTGAACAGCAAAGTTTGAACGAATCTAGACTTCGAAATATTGAGCAAGAACAATCTCATTTATTTATTTATTTATTTATTTATTTATTTATTTATTTATTTATTTATTTATTTATTTATTTATTTATTTATTTATTTATTCATTTGCTTTACGTCGCACCGACACAGATAGGTCTTATGGCGACGACAGGACAGGAAAGGCGTAGGAATTGGAAGGAAGCGGCCGTGACCTTAAATAAGGTACAGCCCCAACATTTACCTGGTGTGAAAATGGGAAACCACGGAAAACCATCTTCAGGGCTGCCGACAGTGGGATTCGAACCCACTATCTCCCGTGCGAGCTCACAATCTCCTTTAAAAGAGTTTGAACGAGTCTATACGTCGTTTTCCACAGATCTACAGTACACCTTCACATTCCATACACATTCACGAGTTTCTATCACAATATTGTCTTCGCAAATTAGTACGGACGAAACTGAGACTTCATTCATAATTAATTTCACTTAAGTACATACACTGTAGGACTATCCCCATTCTTGCAGCCAGTGGAGGACCATTTTATTTCTACTGAGGAGAGCAATATTCAGCTGACTCTCCTGAGACGTTGCTACGTAAAATCCAATATCCACCCAAATTTCTCCCTCACAAAAACGTATATCATTTCTCTGTATGTCAGAGGAGTCGTAGTGGATGTGCTTCTCTGAAATTGGAATGGCAAAGCAAAGCCCGAGGGCTAACACAGTTACAAGAGATTAAAATGAAGAGTGAATCATATTGCGAACGGATTTCTCTCAATAAAATAAAAGCATATTTCATTGAATAACATAGTTTGCTCTGAACATTGCATCCCTACATTTCAAAATTATGACACCTCTGTAAATAACGTTGATGTTAGGTTGAGAACAAGATCAGATAGGTTCTCCTCAATATGTCCCACCAGTACACCGATATCCAGAACTAGGAAGTACGCCACTGTATCTAGTAAGATCATGGCCGGTAGGGGAGACCTCCTGACGTTCCTCAACTCTATTGCTTAATAGGCTTACAAAAAAATTTTGACACTTCTATTAACGGCAAATGCTGAATACTATAATGGTGTAAAGTGATCAATCTCTAATTTAAGGGATCACACACACCGTCCACCACCGAGCTAGTTGCCCGTGTGGTTAGTGTCGCGTAGCTGTGAGCTTGCATTCTTAATATAGTGAGTTCGAACCTCACTGTCGACAGCCCTGAATATGGTGATCCGTGGTTGCTCATTTTCACACCTGGCAAATGCGTTAATTAAGGCTACGGCGGCTTCCTTCCTACTCCTAGCCCTTTCCTATCCCATCATCGCGATCAGACCTATCTGTGTCGGTGCGACGTAAAGCGAATTGTAAAAAATATCACCTTCCACCATTGAAAATCAGACCATTTTTTAAATGTCATTCCTCCAGTACTAAAATATCTGCCATAATGAAATTCAGGATGCTTTACAGCTGAGACTTTCTTTTCAATCTAGAAAATGTATTACATTATTTTAAATGTTTTTAAGCCAGTAGAACGTGCATAAAACCATCATCTTCAAAATTACTTCCAAGATTTTAAACATGCAGAAGTGCTTTCCATGTTTTAAAAGTTAATAGTCAGATTAACTACCTGAAAATCAATGGTGAAGATATTTGACTGTAAAAGAAAGATACTTATAAGAACTTCAAAATTACATTTGTTTTGTCAGGGAATATTTTATAACAAACGTTCAGTAATGATAAGCTAAAGAGCTCGGGTTGTAGGTAGTATTAGGAAGGAGAGTCATGCAAACTTTTTACGCCTATCCTCAAAAGTCTAGAACTTATAAAGTTAATGCTTTCAAAAAGTATATTTTGGAGAAATCAAGTGTTGAATGTAGGCGTAGCAGGTTTTTTTAAATGCCCACCAAACTGTGATCGCATAGCATTATAGTTTTAATTCATGATTCAGTCAATTTTATTTAAAATTCCTTTTTAATCACATGATCACATGACACACCTTCACTTCAAATAACACGAAGTTTCTAAAAAAAATTACATTGTATATTCAGGCAACCAACAGCTTCCTTGTATTTCCTTTCAAAAATGAATTACTAAAGGTTAGTATGAATTCCATCATAGCTTGAGTTTTCTTTTTGTTAGTAATGCTTAATATACATGCTTTCTTCACGTGTGTCCTAAGTAACGTTCAAAACATACGCATATTTGACATTCAAAAAATACTGGATGTGGGCCGATGACCTAGATGTTAGGCCTTTTTAAACAACAAGCAATACTGGATGTACAAAGATGATAATAGAAATATAATGATAATTAGGTCTCTATGTTCCCGCACTGATTAGCTCAAGATGGCGGGTGCTAAAATACGCCAGCCTCGTAACTAAAGATTTACTAGCACGTAATAGAACTACTGTGGGATAAAATTCTGGCATCACTGCCTCTCTGAAAACTGTAAAAAAAAAAATGTTAGTGGGACGGAAATGCCAAGAAAATTCTAGTACATTGTTGTTGTTGTTGTTTGAGTCATCAATCCATAGACTGGTTTGATGCAGCACTCCATGTCATCCTATCCTGTGCTAACTTTATCATTTCTACGTAACTACTGCATCCTACATCTGCTCTAATCTGCTTGTCATATTCATACCTTGGTCTACCCCTACCGTTCTTACCACCTAAACTTCCTTCAAAAACCAACTGAACAAGTCCTGGGTGTCTTAAGATGTCTCCTATCATTCTATCTCTTCTTCTCGTCAAATTTAGCCAAATCGATCTCCTCTCACCAATTCTATTAAGTATCTCTTCATTTGTGATTCGATCTATCCATCTCACCTTCAGCATTCTTCTGTAACACCACATTTCAAAAGCTTCTATTCTCTTTCTTTCTGAGCTAGTAATCGTCCATGTTTCACGTCTATACAATTACTGAAACATTACTGAAACATAAAATTTTAAAAGAAACGTTGACCTTTCTCAATAATACTGTAATTATATAGTCGACAGGTTATTGTTAACTTGATATTGTCCCTAGCTGAGTTCATCCTAAACTCCTGTCCGAAATTCTAAGGAACTTCTCAACAGCTTCAATGAAGTTAAACTTTCACCCTTGTTTCTCACCCCAGACGTCAATTACACGTCTACTTTAGCCATGTAAGGTGCTGACAGGGTCAGTCTCATGTAATGGATGTTGTTATCTCGACTGTAATGAATTATGTCGGACCTAATAGAGTTATTATGCGCAGTGGACGTATAGGTAGAACCTACTTCTTCATGCTTAACACATGAAATAAAATATCTTCCGTGCCAAGTGTATTAGGTCTCCTCTCTGTTCACTAATAAGCTAAGTCAATGAAAGGGAATAATAATAATAATAATTGTAACATAAGTACGGCCTCTCTCCTTAGTGACAGGTAACACCTTTAACGCATGAACAATGAAGTCTCACGGAGGCAGAACCGGATGAAGAGTACTTGATTTTTTAGTTTATTAACAGGTGTCACTACTTTTGATTTTGGAGTGCGACCTAGGATCTTGGATTGTATTCTGCTCAATAGATTGCACCTGTTGTAGGGTTGCCACACGATAACCTGATTCTTCCGTTCCTAAGTTGTCACTATTGTCGGTTAGATTTAAATCACCGCCTGCTCGATCTGCGCCCAATGGCTGCTTATACCGCCTGTTCATTACAACATTTTAACATGACACTTAATGAAACGATGCGTTTCCACGGTAGGTGGCAGCACCAAACAGCTCCAGTCTGTCGGAATGAAATAGCGCAAAATAGACTACTACTGTACTTTAAACAGATATCCATCCAGGAACAATGAAGTTTGGAACAGGTATTTCACCGCTAATAAATGAAAGGAAGCAAAAGCAAATAATTTGAATGATCTGAAGAAAGTTTGCTCTCTTATTTGCGACGAAATGGTAGTTAAAGAGCGGCTACTCTATAATAAAGAAAAGGACAGATTCCTGTCCAAGCGGAGAGAGTCTATACAGAAGAAATTGGAATAAACCCTCAACTCGCCAACAAATTGCTTTGCTTTGGAATTCATGGATTGAAAAAGAAATTTACGATTTCGCCTGCCTACTTCATTGTGAAGGCATGACAAAGAAATGAATTTTCTTCCTGGTTCAGCAGGTTTTAAAGCCTGGATTATATGTTATTTGTCTTATGATTGATAAGCAAGAGACAAATATCCTCATGATAAAAAAAATTGGTGACGGAGAATGTACGGTTCATCCATGCAATCCCATACAATTTCAGCTAATATGTTGAAGAGATACAAGAAGCGTCCAAGAATAAAAAGTCTTACCAAAGGAACACACCAAGGTATTATTATTACTGTCCGACTCCTTGGCTGAATGGTCAGCGTTGAAGTGTTTGATTCAGAGGGTCCCGGGTTCAATTCCCGGCCAGGTGCGGAAATTTAATCGCGTCTGATTAATTATTCTGGCTCGGGGATTGGGTTTTTGTCTTTGTCCCAACACTTTCCTCTTCAAATAGAGACAAAACACCACACTACCAATCACCACACACACACGCAATAGTAGTTACAG
This sequence comes from Anabrus simplex, assembly GCF_040414725.1. Taxonomy (NCBI): domain Eukaryota; kingdom Metazoa; phylum Arthropoda; class Insecta; order Orthoptera; family Tettigoniidae; genus Anabrus; species Anabrus simplex. Next base: position 300,553,960 of record NC_090267.1, read on the forward strand.
CCCACCACATAGAGAAGGGAATCCGACCGTAAAACAGGAGAAAAATCCACATATGAGTGATACATTTGGCACTCGCAAACCCATAGGTGTGGGGAAAACGGTAGAAGAAGATTATCCACTTCCCCTTTCATTGTTCATTTTCTGTTGTTGTTTGAGTCATCAGTCCATAGACTGGTTTGATGCAGCACTCCATGCCACCCTATCCTGTGCTAACATTTTCATTTCTACGTAACTATTGCATCCTACATCTGCTCTAATCTGCTTGTCATATTCATACCTTGGTCTACCCCTATCGCTCTTACCACCTACACTTCCTTCAAAAACCAACTGAACAAGTCTTAAGATGTATCTTAAGATGTGTCCTATCATTCTATCTCTTCTTCTCGTCAAATTTAGCCAAATCGATCTCCTCTCACCAATTCGATTCAGTATCTCTTCATTCGTGATTCGATCTATCCATCTCACCTTCAGCATTCTTCTGTAACACCACATTTCAAAAGCTTCTATTCTCTTTCTTTCTGAGCTAGTTATCATCCATGTTTCACTTCCATACAATGCCACGCTCCACACGAAAGTCTCAAAAAACATTTTTCTAATTCCGATATCAATGTATGAAGTGAGCAAATTTCTTTTCTTAAGAAAGCTCTTCCTTGCGTGTGCTAGTCTGCATTTTATGTCCACCTTACTTCTGCCATCGTTAGTTATTTTACTACCCAAGTAACAATATTCATCTACTTCCTTTAAGACCATTTCCTAATCTAATATCTCCTACATCACCTGCCTTCGTTCGACTGCACTCCATTACTTTTGTTTTGGACTTATTTATTTTCATCTTGTACTCCTTACCCAAGACTTCGTCCATACCATTCAGCAACTTCTCGAGATCTTCTGCAGTCTCAGATAAAATAACAATATCATCGGCAAATCTCAAGGTTTTGATTCCCTTTCCAAATTTCTCTTTGATTTCCTTTACTGCCTGTTCTATGTAAACATTGAAAAGGAGAGGGGACAGACTGCAGCCTTGCCTCACTCCTTTCTGGATTGCTGCTTCTTTTTCAAAGCCCTCGATTCTTATCACTGCAGACTGATTTTTATACAGATTGTAGATAATTCTTCGTTCTCGGTATCTGATGCTTATCATCTTCAGAATCATAAATAGCTTGGTCCAATCAACATTATCGAATGCGTTTTCTAGATCTACGAATGCCATGTACGTGGGCTTGTCCTTCTTGATTCGATCCTCTAATATCAGACGTAAAGCCAGGATTGCTTCACGTGTTCCTACATTTCTTCTGAAGCCAAACTGATCTTCTCCCAACTCAGCTTCATCTTGTTTTTCCATTCTTCTGTAAATAATACGTGTTAAAATTTTGCAGGCATGAGATACTAAACTAATGGTGCGGTAGTTTTCACACCTGTCAGCACCGGCTTTCTTGGGAATAGGTATAACAACATTCTGCCGAAAATCAGATGGGACTTCTCCCGTCTCATACATCTTGCACACTAAATGAAATAACCTTGCCATGCTGGTTTCTCCTAAGGCAGTCAGTAATTCAGAGGGAATGTCATCAATTCCAGGTGCCTTATTCCTATTTAGGTCACTCACAGCTCTGTCAAACTCTGACCTCAAAATTGGGTCTCCCATTTCATCAGCATTAACAGCCTCTTCATGTTCCAGAACCAAATTATCTACATCTTTACATTGATACAACTGTTGGATATGCTCCTGCCATCTTTCTGCTTTGTCTTCTTTCCCTAGAAGTGGCTTTCCATCTGAGCTCTTAATATTCATACACCTAGATTTCCTTTCTCCAAAGATTTCCTTGATTTTCCTGCATGCAGCATCTAACTTTCCCAGGACCATACAGCCTTCGACATCCTTGCACTTCTCCTTCAGCCATTGTTCCTTAGCTACCTTGCACTTTCTATCCACTTGATTCTTTAATCGCCTGTATTCTTTTCTGCCCTCTTCATTTCTAGCATTCTTGTATTTTCGTCGTTCATCAATCAGGTCTAGTATTTCCTGAGTTATCCACTGATCCTTAGTTGATCTTTTCTTCCTTCCTAACATTTCTTCAGCAACCCTACTCACTTATTTTTCATGACTCTCCACTCTTCCTCTATAGTGTTTCCTTCAGCCTTTTCATTTAGTCTTTTTGCAGCATGTTCCTTGAAACAATCCCTCACACTCTTTCCTTTCAGCTTGTCTAGATCCCATCTTTCTTGCATTCTTTCCTTTCTTCCATTTCTTCAACTTCAGATGGCATTTTATGACCAACAAGTTGTGGTTAGAGTCCACGTCTGCTCCTGGGAAAGTTTTGCAGTGGGAAAGTTTTGCAATCCAACACCTGGTTTCTGAATCTCTGCCTAATCGTAATGAAGTCTATTTGATACCTTCCAGTGTCTCCAGGTCTTGTCCACGTATACAGCCGTCGTTTGTGGTGTTTGAACCAAGTATTGGCAAGGACTAAATTATGATCAGTGCAGAATTCAACCAGCCGACTTCCTCTTTCGTTCCTTTGTCCCAATCCAAATTCTTCTACTGTACTACCTTCTCTTCCTTGGCCTACTACTGCATTCCAGTCTCCCATCACAATTAGATTCTCGTCACCTTTTACATATTGTATTAAATCTTCTATCTCGTCATATATTCTTTCGATTTCTTCATCATCCGCTGAACTAGTAGGCATATAGACCTGCACTATTGTGGTGGGCATTGGTTTGGTGTCTATCTTGACGACAATAATTACTTCACTATGCTGGTCGTAGTAGCTTACCCGCTGCCCTATTTTCTTATTCATTATTAAACCAACTCCTGCATTTCCCCTGTTTGATTTTGTGTTGATAATTCGGTAGTCATCTGACCAAAAATCTTGTTCTTCCTGCCAACGTACTTCACTTATACCAACTACATCTAACTTTAGCCTATCCATCTCCCTTTTCAGATTCTCTAACCTACCACAACGATTCAAACTTCTAACATTCCACGCTCCGACTCGCAGAATGTCAGTATCCATCTTCCTGATGATCGCCCCTTCTCGTGTAGTCCCCACCCGGAGATCCGAATGGGGGACTAGTTTACCTCCGGAATATTTTACCCGGGAGGAAGCCATCATCAGTACATCATTCATACAGAGAGAGCTGCATGTCCTCGGGAGGTAGTTACGGCTGTAGTTTCCCGTTGCTTTCAGCCGTGTAGCAGTATCAACACAGCTAAGCCACGTTTAGTATTATTACAAGGTCGTATCAGTCAATCATCTAGACTGCCGCCCTTGCAACTACCGAATGGCTGCTACCCCCTTTTCGATGAACCATTCGTTAGTCTGGTCTTTCAACAGATACCCATCCGATATGGTTGCACCTGCGGCTCGGCTATCTGCATCATTGGGACACGCAAGCCTCCCCACCGCGGCAAGGTCACATGGTTCGCAGAGGAGGGTTCATCTTGTACAAAATGAATTTTTTTTTATGTGCTGAGACAGGCATTTCAGGAGACCCATTTGAAGCCATGTTTAGGGCTATAAGAATGAAAGACGGACTGACTCACGGGCTGCTCAGAATTCCTTAAAGAGAATTCTGAAATCCGGTATTCCACCTATGGTGCTTGCGATAGCCACAAGCGAAATTCACAATTTTCTCCCTCAATATATTTTCCCAGACTTGACTAAACAGAATCAGTGGTATTTGATTTACTAGAAGATGTTCGTGAGCTCCCTGAATCAGTGTGTGCCACATTAGTAAGAGCTTCGCAGGCACTAATGTGTGTGGTTATCTGGTGCAAGTAATCCACGAAGAAACTGAATGCAGTACGTGCTTGAATAATGTACCTCAGTTAATGCATTCCTATTAATGAACTTAATCAGTCACTTGGACAGAGGAGGCTTGCAGTATCCCCAGACGCGATTTACTGGCCTAATTATTGGGCTATGTGAATTTGCTGAGGTTGCTCTACCGTACTGCAAGAACTCTTCTAGTCATTTAACGTGTGTTACTAACAATAAACACCAGGAACTTGCGTCAAAAACTGTGGTGACCAAAATTATGAAAGCTTCGTTTAGTAATGTAGGAAAGTATAGTACAGACAAAGTTTACAGGTTTTCTTGTCCTTCGAAATTTCCTTCTCGAGAAGTCCTGATGCTATAAATCTGTAGAACACAATAAGTAAAAATATTTCCTTTATCTAATTTATTCTCAGAGTTTCAACATCGCTTATGCGCTTATCTACCTGTAACCTCCTGATAACTAGGGCTGTTTTGTGCTGCCATCTAGCGGCGAGTTATTCGCATGTCTTGTTTCACTTTTGAGTATGGAATGAGCAGGCAGTAAAAGCAGCCATTACCGGGCAAGTTGGCCGTGCGCGCAGAGGCGCGCGGCTGTGAGCTTGCATCCGGGAGATAGTAGGTTCGAATCCCACTATCGGCAGCCCTGAAGATGGTTTTCCGTGGTTTCCCATTTTCACACCAGGCAAATGCTGGGGCTCTACCTTAATTAAGGCCACGGCCACTTCCTTCCAACTCCTAGGCCTTTCCTACCCCATCGTCGCCATAAGACCTATCTGTGTCGGTGCGACGTAAAGCCCCTAACAAAAAAAAAACAGCCATTGGGTGCATATCGAGCAGGCGGTGATTAAACCAACCACCGCCCAGTTCGCCCCTTTAAATACGGATAATCTTGGACCTCATGGATCTATCTGGAACTTGTTCAGTGCAGCGGCAAGTGAGGTACCCCTCACAGGAAGCTACGGACGAGCTGGGGAAGTGTATAAGGTAGGTGGATTGACTTTCTCTATCATGTGAACTTGCTAGCGTCTGTCGACGCGAAGATACCAGAGTTACTCTCTAGCATGTAACAGTTAGAGTCTGCCGTATTTAAATTATGTTTAATATAGGCTTCGTAAATTACATTAAATTTTTAACATTCTGGTTTCTAGGCTGTCTGCGGACGGAGTGTAACTACCCTAGTGTGTATCATGTTTTATTTTTAGGATGTACAAGTGTGGGCTCTAGTTTTCTTTGTGCACATTGCTTTTTAGTGACCATACATTTCTAAATTTATCGACATATCTACACATTTTCGGCTATTAGTTCTTCCTGTCTTAGTCACCACATAGTATGACTTATCCTCTGTGGCTCCGGGCCTTCTGCCCCATTAGGTTTATTGGCGAGTCATGTCACGGAATTGCTAAAGTGTTTTAGCATCCGATCATACTTTGTTTCCGGCCTTTTCTATTTAATCTTTTGTTTTGGTCATTTCGAATGATCATCTGTTCCTGTATTTCTAGATCTTCTGTTCTATATCTTTGTCATTGTTTCCTCTTATAGTAAGCCCAGTGAGTGTGAAGCTAAGTAGCTTTAGTGTACCCTTCGGGGAACTTAATATGAATGTGAAATCATGGCCCGTGAGGTCATTGTTAATGAAATTTAGGAGTTCAATCTCCTCTGTATTGTGTACCTGAAATGTTAAGAAGGTTCAGCATTTTGCTGTGCGCCAGAGATTCCCTCTGCCAAAGAGTGCACCTAAGACTTGCAAGTCCTGCAAAATTTACGATAAATGCCAAATAACCTCTACCACTGATGCATTTAAGACTAACAAGTCTTGTGAAATGGGAACTTCTTCTCCCTTGTTCATCATTAAGCTCTAAAGCTCACCAAGTAGTGTATTGTTATTGCATGTTAATTTTCTTGTTGTTGCTTTTTTTAAGATGGTGACTACTGTATGTGAGTCTGTGATATCCGTAGTGGATAATGGTGTAAGATACAGTGAAGAATGTGGCAAATGCAGTAGTTAAAATAGGATTCTATGTTGTAAGTGTGATGAATGGTACCATTTTCGTTGTGCAAATATTGTGAATAGGACTGATATTGAAGAAAGTGTGTGGCTGAGTCCCGAGTGTAAACAAACTGATAGTGAGGCAGAACAAAGAAAGAGAGACTTATGAAACTATAATTAAGATTTTAGGAGTGCTACAAGAAAACTTATGTGCTCTGAAACTTGTCGTCGGGATCCAGTTCCTTTTTTTTAATGGGGTGGGTTTTCAGCTTGCTTCCTTAATTGCCTGCTTGTTTCTGGGTAAGTTTATTTCTGAATTTGATACACGTTTGAATATTTTGCTTGTTCATCCTGCCCTTTCCCCCTTCTCGTAACCCTGTGGCGTTTGACGAGTGTAATTTCATTGCTGTTACGTGGGGTTATGTTGCAGAATTGATCAAGTTAAACTACGCTGTAACAGTTTTTCTTTCACCTTCCCACTTGTAAAGACATATGCAAGTTCAGATCAATAATTAGATGTATGGCTTTTCAGGCGTTTGCTCTATTAACCAGCGTTTCGCCTTAGGTCTGACACTAGACTCTTCAGAGAGGGATGTGTCAGACCCTGCCCACTGACGCTAGGTGTATGCAGGTGTATACGCCTGAAAAGCCATACATCTAATTGTTGATCTGATTTTTGATATGCTCTATTGGTGGAAAAATATCTAAATCCCTCCATGGGAACTTAGAATTTCCATATGCAAGTTCTCCAATAAAACGATTACCCAGAACTCGCCTGCAACTACTGTAACATCGTGGAATATTTAGGTCAGTAACAATGTAATGTATTCCTAGAGATTTATTTCAATGGTGATCGTTTTTAATCTGAAGGAAGGGGTAATAAAGAGAAATAAATGGATTGATACGACAGATATTGACACTTCTTTCGAAGTACAACAAGCAAGCAAAGTCATCTCGAAACAAGCTATGAAAATCCTTGGGGAAGTGGCTAGTGAAGTCTTCCAGTTTCCGTAACCTTGACAGTAAGTTCGGTAGAGTGTTTAACCAGCTGCTCATTCCTTGTGTAGGGCTGAGTGAACCATACGACCATGTGCCTCTCCAGAAGAGAAAACTCGTTTCCAAGTTCCTCCACTTCCTGGAGGGAAACTTAATCCACGTCCTTCTAAGTGAATCGTGCACATTTTTGCTATCTAGGCTAGGCAGCCCCTCGACTAATGCAGGCTGATCAGACAATATTGTCAAATTCTTAGAAATAAAAGATAAGAAGTACGCAGACATGCTAAAAGTCATCGGGCAGGGGTTCAGTATCGTGTAGGCCCTCCTCTAGGTCTGCCAAATGCAGCAACTTGTCGTGGCTCGATTTCACAAGTGGAATTAACATCTATGGAGAGATTCTGACCCATGTCATTTGGATAGCTACCCACAGCTTCCTGATATTTATAGGTACAGGGTCTTGGGTGTGAATAGAACTCACCACCATGTTAAATAAATGCTCATCAGGTTTCATATGGTTCTATTATCTGGAGTCGTTCAGGCAATAATAATAATAATAATAATAATAATAATAATAATAATAATAATAATAATAATAATAATAATAATAATAATAATAATAATAATAATAATGGCGTATGGCCTCCGAAGATGCCCGGTGCGGGTCTTTTTCTCGTAGACGGCCTAGATGAGGGCCCTACTTAGGATGATTTCTAATGCTGAATACGCCACACACACCCAGCCCCCGAGTCGTTGGAATTAACCAATTAAGGTTAAAATCCCCGACCCGGCCGGGAATCGAACCCGGGACCCTCTGAACCGAAGGCCAGTACACTGACCATTCAGCCAACGAGTCGGACGTTCTAAGTATATTAAATTAAATTAACTGATAGAGTACAAAAGCAGTTCTTAAAGTATATATACTGGAAACAGGGCACTCAATATTGTTAACACACTTTGGTGCTGAAACTTTGGAACCGGTCGAGTTGGCCGTGCGCGTAGAGTCTCGCGGCTGTGAGCTTGCATCCGGGAGATAGTAGGTTCGAATCCCACTATCGGCAGCCCTGAATATGGTTTTCCGTGGTTTCCCATTTTCACACCAGGCAAATGCTGGGGCTGTACCTTAATTAAGGCCACGGCCGCTTCCTTCCAACTCCTAGGCCTTTCCTAGCCCATCGTCGCCATAAGACCGATCTGATCGGTGCGACGTAAAGCCCCTAGCAAAAAAAAAAAAAAAACTTTGGAACAAAGACGTAAAAAGTGCTTGATATTATTGTATAAAATATCGAATAGTAAAATTAATGATGAAGAGTTGTTTACGTTCCTCAGAAGTTTGGCAGTTTCAAGAATTTATTTTACATTAATAAATGCCACACAGAAACCCACAAGAATTCTCCTCTTAATAAAATTCTGAAGGTTTATAATAATTACAATTGGCTTTACGTCGCACCGACACCGATAGGTCTTATGGCGACGATGGGATAGGAAATTGCTAGGAGTGGGAAGGAAGCAGCCGTGGCCTTAATTAAGGTACAGCCCCAGCATATGCCTGGTGTGAAAATGGGAAACCACGGAAATCCATCTTCAAGGCTGCCGACAGTGGGGTTCGAACCGACGAACTCTTGGATGCAAGTTCACAGCTGCGCGCTCCTAACCGCATGGCCAACTCGCCCGGTATATATATACTCGTATTCTGGACGTGCCCCGAAGATACTCGAACATCGCCTGGTATATAAAAGCAGGCTCGCTTCGAAGAGTAGAGTAGAGTAGAGTAAACGGAGATCAGCTTGTTCCAGGAAAAGACTGCCAGCCGAAGAACCGTTGTGAGAACAAGTGCCTTTTGTAAATAGCCAGTAATTAGTGAAGTATTATCAGTCATTGTCACGCGCGCGCGCGCGTGTGTGTGTGTAGTTTTTTGACTGAGTGGGTTATACTAGATTAAACTAATTCAATAGAGGTGTGTTTCACTCGTAATAATATTCTTAATCAAGACACTATTATTTAAACAATTTCATAAACAAACAGGTGAATATAACTAAAAGTTACTGATAATAATTTTGATGATGATGATGATGAGAACGAAGAAAAAAAGAAGCAGCACATCGCAAAACTCGTCGAAGTACAAGAAGCTGTAAGTGGAATATTATTCTGAAGAAGCAGTAACAGTAGTCTTAAAAATATACTTCGAATTTATCGTTAGCTTTCGATGAGATGTTTGCCTAGACATCAGGAATTTAGGGTGAATTCGAATTTTACCTCACTTTATCTCCAAGTATTCTCAGATATTCTAAACCACGATAACAACAATCACACCATACAACCCAGTCGAGTACAAACTTCTTGAGGCAATTATATAAACGGCGTAGGTACAAGCGTTTCGGACTATGATACAGACATAAGAATGGTAAAAATCTTACAGGACCACGTTGTAAAAGAAGACTGGTATAAGCGTGTGGTATATAAATAGAGGCCTGCGTAGTTCAAATGTTAAAAGAATGTTCCGAAAAAAGGAAAGATTCTTGAAAGTTACACAACTTTATGTGTACAATACTATTAAGAAAAATTATCAGAAGCAAAAAAATTAGAATTATAAAGCAATGAACATGCACGTTGAACAAGAATGAGGTATAGAGGATACTGGCCTTTACTTTCGACTTCACCTACGCGGACATAGTTTTCAACATTTAAACAAGTGAGCAAGGGTACAAATGTATGACATCAAGTGTGGACAGATTTGTTGCGGATAATGTAAGAACCGCTTTAAATTTCAAGACAATATTACAGGCAATATACACGCATAGTGGTAGTAGTTTGCCTGAAATAAGCGTGGAAAAATCTGTAGAAAATCAACATTCAGGAGAGCCGCTATCAGGAATGGGATGCGAACCTCAGATCTTCGAAAGTGGAGCTCCTCGGTAGTACGGTCAACGCTGTCAGGTACCGAGATGAGTACCCCTCTAGTGACAAATTCAGGCAATTCATTCAGAGTTTAAATAACAACGATCATTACGCCTAACGGAAAGATCGATATCTTAACGCCGCGTTTCAGCCATCCTTAAGCCTACTTTATATTTTCTTAAAATTCTGAATGCATTGAACACTAAATCCTAATTATCACGTCAAAGAAAAAATTGAAGCAATTTGTAGATTAGAGCACTTAAATCAAAGTCATACAAAAAGTATAGATGATGTGAAAGAAATGAGAAATAACAATTAATCTGTTCAACGCAGCACTGGTTCACAAGAGCAGAAATACTGCACATGTACCATAAAAACACACGTACGGAAAAGTAGATCCATTAAAGATTCATGCTCCCACTAAATAATATTATACCTCACGAATTATCGGTAAACAGACACCTGAATACAGCCGTAAAGCGATGCTTCATACTTTTTGAATAACCGCTGTGTGTGTGCTAGTAAGCACATTTTCCTGACAAATATTTTGAGTTAGAAAATACGCACATGGACATTTATATGAAATTGTATTCTAAATTCTGAACCTTTTCTGATTTTAACAGTTTGTTCATTATTTCAGTTTTATATAAGTATATTATTATTGTTATCACTACAAGCCATTAATATACTATCAAAAGCTAACATTAGTGTTAAGACAATGCATACGAACATTTTCTTTCTTGTTTTTTTTATTTTATTTTATTTTTTTATTTTATGAAGTTGATTTCTAAGAATATTATGGTTGGCTTAATAATTTCATTAAGGATATTTGTTTAGGCCGTGTACTTAGTTTCAGTCGCTGCATGGTCCCCTCAAGTGTCTCTCAGGTGTAAATAATTCCGAAGAATATGTATGCCAACAAATCAAAACTTTCGAATAATCTGCCTTGTGAGAAAATAAATAAAGTCAATTCTTCTTCTTCTTCTTCTTCTTCTTCTTCTTCTTCTTCTTCTTCTTCTTCTTCCGTTTTGGCCAACTAAGGACCACGTCACTTCAGCTGTTTTCGTCTTTTTCCCAGTTTTTCAAAGTTCTGTCCAGTACTCCCGCACATGTGTTGTTTTTTTCTATCCTCTGTCTAAGTATTCTCTGTCTTTAGTTTCAATTTTTCTTTGAAATCCCCATGTGATAGATGTTTCCCCTAACGAGGGTGCCGCATCTGAATATCCACGTGTATATAGTTCGTCGTTATGTCTTCTCTTGAACTCACGATTTTCTTTGATAGGTCCAAGGATTTTTCTCAAGATCTTTCGTTCGTTTTTTCTTCTTCTTTAACAATCTGCTCTACTGCGCACAGACGCAGATAGGTCTTATGGTGACTGTGGGAAATGACATGGCTTTGAGGGGCAAGGAGGGGACCGTAGTCTAAATTAAGATACAGCCCCAGCATTTGCCTGGTGTGAAAATGGGAAAACACGGAACACCATCTTCAGGGTTGCCGACAGTGGGGTTCGAACCCACTATCTCCCTAATGCAAACCCATGGGTACGTGATCCAAACCTCCCATTCACTTGCTATTTCGTTCTTTCAGTAAATTATGTTATCATTTTACTCTAATAATAATAATAATAATAATAATAATAATAATAATAATAATAATAATAAATGTTATTTGCTTTACGTCCCACTAACTACTCTTTTACGGTTTTCGGAGACGCCGAGGTGCCGGAATTTTGTCCCGCAGGAGTTCTTTTACGTGCCAGTAAATCTACCGACACGAGGCTGACGTATTTCAGCATCTTCAAAGACCACCGGACTGAGCCAGGATCGAACCTGCCAAGTTGGGGTCAGAAGGCCAGCGCCTCAACCGTCTGAGCCACTCAGCCCGGTATTATTATTATTATTATTATTATTATTATTATTATTATTATTATTATTATTATTATTATTATTATTGACACATGCCATTATTATACTATGAACAGCCGAAAGTTTGATGACCAAAGAATCTTCCCTGTTCTAAAAATCAGTCGGTATGCTCTTGAATATTTTAAGCTGGGATTTAAAATTTTAAGGTTGAAGGAACTATTCATAGAGTCCTTCAGATATTAAAGGTTTATCTCATGGGTTATAAACACAATCTAATGAGAGCTGTTTGGGAAGACTGAAGACGTTAAAAGTAATGTCGTCTCGCCGCTTGACGATGCGCTAATGCGTGACGAGCAGATATAGAGATGCTGTTTCAGCAAACTTGCCTCTTAGACTTTCATCTAATAACTTTAACCTCTAACCTTTTCTGCAGTCTTTTTGACTTAAATGGAAGGATTGATGCGGCACCTAATCAAGAAACCTCGTAAGTCTGGCTGAGAAACCAAATTACTGGCAGGTATTTTGCGACATAACCTAAAGTATAATCGATACTTGAGTCATCTTCATCATAATTATTTAAAATACCACATTTCATGTGGTATTTATGCAACGTGAAAGTCACGAGAGTTGTAGGAAAGATATACTGTTTTATTTAAGACTGTCTTTAAACCATGTACACGTTGAATTTCCTTCTGTGCACATTCATAAAACTGATGAACACTGGAAATTATATCAACATGGGTGCAATAGTACTATTTGATGAAAGGTAGCTTATGCAGACTCACTCTCTGCAGGGAGAGAGATTTCCGATAGCTACAGTACAATGAATTCACAATGCTACTGTATACCGCCGTTCTCAGTGGTTCCGTCTAGTGAAGTGCTGTCCATCTGATCCCAAGTTGGTGGGATCCCGGCTTAGTCCGGTCGTATTTGAAGGTGCTCAAATACGCCAGCCTCATGTCGGTAGATTTACGGGCACATAAAAAAGTCCTGTGAGACAAACTTCCGACGCCTCGACGCCTCTAAAAATCGTAAAATACAGTTAATTGCACGTAAAACCTATAAGTACTTTTTTTCACATTACAAATTTAAGGTGATTTATACTATAAAATAAGTTAATGAGATTTTAGGTTTATATGAAAAGCACACTTTCCAGTAATTTATTTTAGACATTTGTATTTTAGTGAAGAGGTGTATGCATGCATCTCGTCAGTATCACAATCCAGGGAGACTATGGGTCCCACAACAATTTGTAGGCGATTATACTACCCCTCGAACAGGTTATTAGTTCTCGAAAGTCGCTGAAGTACATCATATTTATTCTATCGTTCTATTGAATATAGAAGTTGAATTGCTTGTTGGCGTCCCATTGTTCTTCTTCCTCTAATGTGAATAATTTCAAAAAAATCATCAGTTGGAAAGAACTCTAGTGGGTCATCATCAAGAATAATTTTAAATATGTTGGGCAACTACCAGTTGGGGAACAAATCACACATCGTTCTCTCTTCTATTTTATTGATTACCAGCCAAGCTAATCATCATTAATGAAAGACATAGATTTCCAGATAACATAACTGAGAGATAGATATTTGGAGCAGTAGCGTAGGCAGGAACGGCCGATGGGAAGTGGGGGGGGGGGTTAGTTACAAAATTATTACAGAACACAATGAAGATGCTTGTGCATGTATGGTGCGCGCTTGCAAGACTTGTCATCATAAGGACACTAATACAAGTGAATTATGTTGATATTCAGATTGCAGTACACTACAAAATATTACATTAAAATACAAAACAAGAACAATGCGATCAAAGTCAACAGTTTTACAGCGAATGATATGTTCAGTTTACAATCTAAAATCCAACTTTCGAGGCTTCTTAAAACATGCATTCATCAGATCTGTTGGTTCTACAATTATGTATCTGAATGTGTATTTAGTTTATTTGTCAGCTTCTAATTTCCAGTAACCCTCTCCCTCCCCGCATTGGCAATGCTCCTGATTTATAGCATGTCATGTAGATGTGGGGAAACAATGAGGTCATTGAAGACCCCCTGATGATGGACTCATAACACCGGTCAGAATGTTATCCATTGCAAGAGTCGAGGTACAACCCTGTCATCAGTACAAGCTAAGGACAATTTCACGTATTAATGACGATACCACTGCAGTGAATACAATGCCGATATCTGATCAAAAGTGTCCGGATCCTAGATATCATTACGACCGGCACAGCTACTATAAAAACAACTGAGTGTTCGATGCTGCTACGTGTTACGAGAACTTTGCAGCATCGGCGGAGCAAGGGAGCTTAGTGATTTTGAACATAGAAGGAATGACTTTTGGATTTCATATTAGTAAACAACAAGTCAAGGCCATTTCGGCCCTTCTCAGGTTGCTCGGTTTGATGGTTGCGGAAGTGTTGTGTAGTGGAAACGGGAAAAGACAACCAGCTCACGGCCGGGTAAGCCGCATGGGTTGATCAACAGGGATCGTCGAGCATTGAAGACGGTATGGTAAACTCGCATGGTACTTTATGATACCATGGCCGGGCTGGGTGGCAGGTTCGATCCTGGTTCAGGCGGTGGTATTTGAAAGTGCTCAAATACGCCATCCTCGTGTGCACGTAAAATAACTCCAGTGGGACTAAATTCCGGCACCTCGGCGTCTCCGGAAACCGTACAAAGTAATTAGTGGGACGTAAAAACTATAAAATTCTTCTTATTATGATACCATCATCCGCGAATACTTCAGTGCCACTATTAAAATAATTGTGCAGCTAGCATCATAACCGTGCGCCGGGAGATACCAGTACTGGGGTTCAAGGTCCAGGTAACCCCCTAAAACCCGTGCATTTCGCCCGTCAACAATAAGCGTCCCAATGGGTGCCGTAAAATGCGTCACTACTGGTCGGCACAACTGTAAACGCGTGATTTGAAGTGATGAATTCTATACCATGTGGCAGTCAAATGAGAGGGTTTTGGCGCTGTGAACTCAAAACGAACGATATATACCACCCTATACGGTGCCCACAATGAACTTTGGTAGAAGTGAGGTAACACTGTGGGGTTGCTCTTCATGGAAAGGACCTGATCTTCTCATAATACCACATGGTGCCTTGAAGGTGGCGGGATGTAATGACCCTTAGATCAGCTGCGTGTTGTTCAGCGTGATAACTCTCCCTTTCATGAAGCAGGGTCCATCCGTGAGTGGTTTGTGGACAGTAGGGTTGGGTGAATAGACTGGCCAGCCCAGAATTCTGATCTCAGTCCTATTGAAAACTCCTGGGATGAACTGGAACGCAGACATTGCTCCAGGCTCCCAATGATTCACATCAGTGACCTACGCTTGCTACGGCGCTGCAGATAAAATGGCCTATTATTCCCAAGGAGATGCTCTGACACCTGGTAGACAGTCTCTCCCGCAGAGTTTGAACTGCAAATTAAGGCCAATTCTGGGTCCGCCCAGTATTAATGTCCATCGGCGCCCATGCCCGGGGGCAAGGTGGGGTTTACCCCCCCCCCCAAGCTCTCAGGGTAAGGAAAATATCCAAGATAGTCAGGTGTTTTTCTTTCAAGAAAATTATTTAAAAATCGATATTACGTAGAAGTGGTAGGGGATACCGTGTGTGGTACTCTACCATGGAATACAAGTCGCCATTCATCTTCCAAAATATTAAAAATACTACATACCCCTAGGTCTAGCCCCACCCCCCTACAAACTATACTATGGACGCCCATGTTAATGTCCGCTATTGGGCAGTATATCTAACGAACTCTTAATGGTATGTGTCTCGATTCTTTTGCTCAGGCAGGGGTAAGTATCAGTAGCTCCTTACCTGAGGCGGTAAAGACTTTGTCGGTTCACCCGGAACGACGTGGATTCGATTCTCCATCAGGAAATCTATACATTTGTGAACAAGATTTCAACTGGAGAGGTTCATGGCTCCGAGGTTCACTCAGTCTAAACCCAAACTGAGCTTTCCACCTTGATCGACTGTGTTAGTTTCATAGCTTATTGTCCAGAGAATAATACAGGCAATGCTGAATGCTTCTTTCTCGCTGCAAAAGTGTCAGTTATAGAGCTATTTACTCTATCTAAATTAATACTGAGTTACGGATAGTGGAAACCGTTCTCCTTCAACTCCTTCAATGGTCTTTATACCCTGAATGCAGATGACGGAGGAAAAACGTCAGGTGTCAATGTTAGTTAGTAAACCGGAACATCAATTATCGTAAAACATGTTTTCATTAAGGATCAGTAAAGTTGTTACGAAATACGCTCATATGATAATATCCTGCCCATAAAATATTCAAAGCTTTCTGTAGGAAAAGAAACGGCACATTTTTGTCTTTTCATTGTCTCGGGAACGTATATAGAGAAATAATAAGTCAAGCTGTATCTGTCTCTGTAAATAACATTTTATAATCACCCTGTCCAGAGGGTAAGTTTAGAGCCGCAGGCGAGACAGAATTCTCTCGGTTATATTGAGATAATCTCCTGTCACAGCGCAGCGACCTACAACACGGCTGGAGAACAACGTTGCATCGTGTCGCCTTGAGCCTCCGTCTCGTTTTCTAAAATATACAGTGTGTAGTAATGAGCGAGCAACTACCTCGTTCGACTTCTTTCCAACAAAAAAAGTGGCAAATTCCATTCTTCTCCCTTCAGCTATAGTTTATACTACAGCAAGGCCAACAATATACTTGTAATGCATGACATTGTATAAAGAAGCTGTTCGCGTCGTTGACGGCTTAGTTGTACAACACTATCATTAAGCAAAGGTAAGTGACAGTAAACAATTTACAATAGTATGATGATGACTGCTGTTTTAAGGGGCGTAACACCTAGTTCACCGGCCCTTGATGGTAAAAGATCAAATGAAAATTTACCCACTGACTAGGATGTAAATGGTTATGATTTTAAAATACAGTAATCAGTCGATCTGATTCGCAATGCCTTGTTTTCGGTAAAATGATCAAAACACGAATTAAAATGACAGAGAGAAACAATTTAATTTAAATTATTGCTGCTTCATTCACTAAAAGATACCAGAGACACAACCAGAGACCCCAACTAGAGTATGGTTCCAGTGTATGGGACACTCACCAGGATTAGTTGATTCAAGAACTGAAAAAAAATCCAAGGAAAAGCAGCTCGATTTGTTCTGGGCTATTTCCGACAAAAGAGTAGCGTTACAAAAATGTTGCAAAGTTTGGGCTGGGAAGACTTGGGAGAAAGGAGACGAGCTGCTCGACTAAGAGGCATGTTCCGAGCTGTCAGTGGAGAGATGGCGTGGGAGGACATCAGTAGACGAATAAGTTTGGGTGGTGTCTTTAAAAGTAGGAAAGATAATATGAAGATAAAGTTGGAATTCAAGAGGACAAATTAGGGCAAATATTCGTTGGAATAACTTACCAATGGAGATGTTCAATAAATTTCGAATTTCTTTGCAATCATTTAAGAAAAGGCTAGGAAAACAACAGTAGGAAATCTGCCACCTGGGCGACTGCCCTAAATGCAGATCAGTAGTGATTGATTGATTGATTGATTGATTGATTGATTGATTGATTGATTGATTGATTGATTGATTGATTGATTGATTGATTGATTGATTGATTGATTGATTGATTGATTGATTGATTGATTGATTGATTGATTGATTGATTGATTGATTGATTGATTGATTGATTGATTGATTGATTGATTGATTGATTGATTGATTGATTGATTGATTGATTGATTGATTGATTGATTGATTGATTGATTGATTGATTGATTGATTGATTGATTGATTGATTGATTGATTGATTGATACCAAATCAATCCTAAATTATGACAAAATTCCTTAATTGTTTGTATAGTATGGTGTTGAACAATCACTACAAAGTCAGCGACAATGCGTCCCACTTAGGAGCAAAGGTTCCTCTCATTTATTTCTAGGCTAAACAGTGCATTGTATATTTGCCACCAATGTATAAATTGTTTCCCACACACTGAATAGAAGGCCATGAATGACAAAGTTTTTGCCGCCGCAACTTCCAGGATCTTTCTCCTTCAAAAAAAAAAATGCAGCATTCGTACCGGTAAATATTCTTTCTATCCATATCGACATTTTCAGCTAGATCGACTGTATTAGTTTCATAGCGTATTGTCCGGAGATCAATATAGGCAGTGTTGGATGTTACTTCCTCGCTGCATTATCCACAAATTGATTCGCTCCCGTGACATCTAAGGCATGCACTTCTTCAAAGGTGTCATATCAGTTGTGTTTCAACAACTGGGTAAGTATATGTTACCGGTACTATGTGTTTTCTCCGGTTGACAAGCAATATGAAGGGATATGACCCGAGTACATAGCTCGGAGTTTCTTTCTCTTTTGCATACCTTCTACTCAATTATTCCACTGTCTTAACCAGCAATTCTACGAAGGTTGGCATAAATGATGTTGAATTTCAAGAAGGCTCTCTCCATATGAAGTACAGTGTATAACCTGACGTGCAGGTAAAGTTTTAAAAGTGAGATCATATATATAGCGTTGGTATCAAGAAAGACATCCTGTCATAATAAAACTAGATTCAATCCACATTTTAATGGCACCAGATAAATGGGGAAAGGCAGAAGAGAAACGCAGGTAGACTGTAGACTTAATGTGGAATGAAGATGCCATAATTTTCAGTTACTCGGTACACAACCTGATATTTTCATAGAGATGAGTTGGTGATTCACAGTTAACAGCTTTCTAGGGCAACTGCTTCTTCTACCGATTTCAAACTCCGACGAAGTTCAAAACTGAGTCCAGATTTTTGTCCCCCAAATGCCTTTAAATGGGATGGCATTGAGCGAGTTGGCTGCGTAGTTCGAGGCGTGTAGTCATGAACTTGTAGTCTGGTGATCGTTGGTTCGAAGCCTATGGTTACGGCCATTACCTTTCCCCATACACTTCTGAACCCGACAAGGAGTAGCCTATTTTATTTTCTCGCCTATCACGGCTGTTACTTTCCTTGCCGATACTCGCACTTCCTGTTACTGGAATTAGGAGATGATGATTATCTTATAACCAACCAACCAACCAACCAACCAACCAACCAACCAACCAACCAACCAACCAACCAACCAACCAACCAACCAACCAACCAACCAACCAACCAACCAACCAACCAACCAACCAACCAACCAACCAACCAACCAACCAACCAACCAACCAACCAACCAACCAACCAACCAACCAACCAACCAACCAACCAACCAACCAACCAACCAACCAACCAACCAACCAACCAACCAACCAACCAACCAACCAACCAACCAACCAACCAACCAACCAACCAACCAACCAACCAACCAACCAACCAACCAACCAACCAACCAACCAACCAACCAACCAACCAACCAACCAACCAACCAACCAACCAACCAACCAACCAACCAACCAACCAACCAACCAACCAACCAACCAACCAACCAACCAACCAACCAACCAACCAACCAACCAACCAACCAACCAACCAACCAACCAACCAACCAACCAACCAACCAACCAACCAACCAACCAACCAACCAACCAACCAACCAACCAACCAACCAACCAACCAACCAACCAACCAACCAACCAACCAACCAACCAACCAACCAACCAACCAACCAACCAACCAACCAACCAACCAACCAACCAACCAACCAACCAACCAACCAACCAACCAACCAACCAACCAACCAACCAACCAACCAACCAACCAACCAACCAACCAACCAACCAACCAACCAACCAACCAACCAACCAACCAACCAACCAACCAACCAACCAACCAACCAACCAACCAACCAACCAACCAACCAACCAACCAACCAACCAACCAACCAACCAACCAACCAACCAACCAACCAACCAACCAACCAACCAACCAACCAACCAACCAACCAACCAACCAACCAACCAACCAACCAACCAACCAACCAACCAACCAACCAACCAACCAACCAACCAACCAACCAACCAACCAACCAACCAACCAACCAACCAACCAACCAACCAACCAACCAACCAACCAACCAACCAACCAACCAACCAACCAACCAACCAACCAACCAACCAACCAACCAACCAACCAACCAACCAACCAACCAACCAACCAACCAACCAACCAACCAACCAACCAACCAACCAACCAACCAACCAACCAACCAACCAACCAACCAACCAACCAACCAACCAACCAACCAACCAACCAACCAACCAACCAACCAACCAACCAACCAACCAACCAACCAACCAACCAACCAACCAACCAACCAACCAACCAACCAACCAACCAACCAACCAACCAACCAACCAACCAACCAACCAACCAACCAACCAACCAACCAACCAACCAACCAACCAACCAACCAACCAACCAACCAACCAACCAACCAACCAACCAACCAACCAACCAACCAACCAACCAACCAACCAACCAACCAACCAACCAACCAACCAACCAACCAACCAACCAACCAACCAACCAACCAACCAACCAACCAACCAACCAACCAACCAACCAACCAACCAACCAACCAACCAACCAACCAACCAACCAACCAACCAACCAACCAACCAACCAACCAACCAACCAACCAACCAACCAACCAACCAACCAACCAACCAACCAACCAACCAACCAACCAACCAACCAACCAACCAACCAACCAACCAACCAACCAACCAACCAACCAACCAACCAACCAACCAACCAACCAACCAACCAACCAACCAACCAACCAACCAACCAACCAACCAACCAACCAACCAACCAACCAACCAACCAACCAACCAACCAACCAACCAACCAACCAACCAACCAACCAACCAACCAACCAACCAACCAACCAACCAACCAACCAACCAACCAACCAACCAACCAACCAACCAACCAACCAACCAACCAACCAACCAACCAACCAACCAACCAACCAACCAACCAACCAACCAACCAACCAACCAACCAACCAACCAACCGACCGACCGACCGACCGACCGACCGACCGACCGACCGACCGACCGACCGACCGACCGACCGACCGACCGACCGACCGACCGACCGACCGACCGACCGACCGACCGACCGACCGACCGACCGACCGACCGACCGACCGACCGACCGACCGACCGACCGACCGACCGACCGACCGACCGACCGACCGACCGACCGACCGACCGACCAACCAACCAACCAACCAACCAACCAACCAACCATCAGTGATCTGCATTTAAGGTGGTCGCCCATGTGGCAAATTCCCTATCATTTTTTTTTCCTCATATTTACATTTATTTAAAATATCCCGAATGCAAGCTCACAGCTACGTACCCCTAACCGCTCAGCCAACTCACTCGGTGGACCTTAATTACGGCTATCTTCACAGAAAATCTAAGAAAATCATCGTTGTTACCATTTTAACTTGAAAAATCTGTATATCTGCATTTAAAATGGAAATTATGAAAATTAATATTCATTAAATGAAATACACACTCGTCGAACCTTGTACTCACACTTACTTGTTACCTGCTTACTTACACATACGTTATTTGAAGGGCGCCAGCTGTCACTCAGTACAGCAATAATAGAATGAGACTCTTGACTATCTCTAGGGTGTGGGGTAATAAGCTTACTTTTGACAACATACCATATAAGTTCTGGGAAAAGGAGATTGGCGTTCGGTTTCCCCATTAATTTTGAGGTTAAGATATTTTACTTGCATTGAAATAAAACCATGAATTCGTTTGATAGAACAATATATATTCTTTAAATAATATATCAAAAATTAGTGAGTCTTGTTGCGATAAAACAGATGGGAATATGAAATTATGACATTGCAACTGAAAGAAACTAGGCATGAATTTGAATTCTTCTTGACCGGACATTTAACAGTTTATACGAAATATTTCCCTCACTGATTCACTTGACTGTACCTTCAACACTTTTAGTGTAATTACGACGTATTCCTTTGATCTGGTGTTTACTGTAGATGTGCCACGCCTAACTTGGTGATACATCCTTGTGACTGCTTCTTCTCCATCTCATCTGACTTCTTTGTAAGTCAATATGGTATTACCTCTTGGTAGGTCCAGGGTTGCCCTCTCTGACTTCATGGTAAGCCCTTGCGTCCGTGTCTTCCACTAAGTGACGGACCAACCATTTGGTCTCACTCTCTCAATGACCAATAATGGCTCACTGAGTCTTCACCATCTCTCGTTCACACTGGTTGACTGACCAACTAAGGCCTCTTGATCTAGTAGACTACTTCACTGTACTGCATCCGTATAACTAATGACTGACGCTACAATATGCACCCACCTTATATAGACGTTGGTTGACACCGCTACGTAATCTCCAGAAATAACAATGACATACTCCCACCTACGCGACAGATATTACATACAGTTGTGAAATAGCTCGGGGCGGCCGACTCTCCTGAGCGCATATTCTAACTAAATACGATGCCGTAGCCATGGCGCGGCGATGACTTGGCAGAATCTCCACTAATCCTGCACAATGTCCCAACGTCACACCCAATCTCTGATATATACAACAATTCTCACTGTACAGGTATTGAGTGTTATTCTACACATACGTATATATGTATACATCTAAGTACAATCTTGCAAGCAACAGGCAATTGCAAAATCGAATTGAATAAAACGGATAATTACAATAATAGTAACAATATCACAGATAACATAATAATAATACTGACATAGTAATAATAATAATAATAATAATAATAATAATAATAATAATAATAATAATAATAATAATAATAATAATAAAATACAGATAAAATCATACAATAATAAAAATACAGATATCATCTTGTAACGGGATTTGAACCGTTACAACACATTTACATGTGAGTGTATGTACAGTAAATGGTTTGCTCTGCTAAGCTGACGCCTAAATATGGTGACAGATTTTGATAACGAAACTCATTAAATGTTCAAATTAAACGAAAAGCCGAAGAAATCTATTCAGAGAATTATGATGACTCGGTGAGTGTCGCAATTTTCAAATAGTACCACTGAACAGGATCACTGGTGCAATGTTCCTGTCACACGGCTTCCAAACCGAAAGTGTTGTTAGTTCGAACCCCGGATACTGTTCGTCATATTTTCAATGAGACTAATGCGTAACGCAGGATGAATATCCGGTATCAATCTGTGACCAAGTTCAAAACAGGGGCTAATACTTCCACCGACCACACATGGACGTAAACATGTGGACACTGAAACAATGTAATCAATCTGTAAGGCTCTTCATTATCGCAGTAGCCGTCGTTACTCGAAAGCAGGTGAATCCCAGAAGGTGATATTTTCACTACACAAATGTAAATTTTCATCCCTAGGAATTTAGTAAAAGGATTAATTATTTACCATCCACCATTAGTCAATTTCAATTCACTCATTTTTTACTTTCTCTCTGTTACTGACTTCACGATAAAAGAGACCCCGAAAATTACTCCAACTCAGCTGATAAAACTGTCGTCATCTCTGATTGCATTTAGATTGGAACTTTCTCATTCTCCAGAATTGAATGTCAAATATATGCTGATGACGGAACCGATCTCTCTCCGCACTGAATCGTATCAGAATCCCTCGGTGATTTACTTTGAAGTTTTCTTCAAGGAATAGATAGTGTGGTGAGTTTGACGTCTTTTTGTCTCAAGTCTCGGTAGATCACAAGTGAATGAGTGGCTTATTATGTCAACGGAGTTTTGGTTGATTAAGATAATTATTGAATTGATTGTAAGGTATTTAACAAGTTTTATACAAACAATGGACTAACTAACCAAGATCGATCTCTAAAAACATACATCCCAGATCTGGCGCAGCCTGCGTTCATCAATTAAATTTTCCCGTAATACTACCCTCTGCAGAATAAAGCAGGGTAAGTCCACGAACATAAAATTTATAGATCTGGAAAAGGCATAGGATAATGTCGACTGATCCAACGTTTTCAATATTCAGAAAGTAGACGCGGTCAAATATAGAGAAAGAATCATGGGCCGACGATCTATATTGCTAGGTCCATTAAAAACAAGTATAATCACCAGATAGACAGAAGAGTTACCTATAAATTGCACAAAAATCAAACTGTTGTGATCACAAGAATATGGAAGAGAAGTAGCTATGCAGAAAGGAGTGACACAGGGTTGTATTTTGTCCTCCACCCGAACCCAGTCCGTTTTAAGTGTAAGGACGTTACAGGAAATGTGGGAAAGAAATCTCAGTTCAAGAAAGGAAAGCAAACATTCTAAGATTTGTCGATGACGTTCATTTCAATGTGTCAGCAGAGGATATGTAGGAGATGGTTGCTCGATTGTACTATCCCGTAAAACAATACTCACCACCACCAGTGGAACCGGAAAAATTGCTGACTAGTATGAACGGAGACTTGGAGAAAGGATAAAGTTGAAAATAAAAGATTATTATTATTATTATTATTATTATTATTATTATTATTATTATTATTATTATTATTATTATTATTATTATTCGTAGCTTTTTCCCATTTTATTGGGTTCTGTTCTTCATCTGGATTTGCACCAGTTTTATACCCGGATGCCCTTTCTGACGCCAACACTATACGGAGGGATGTATTCACCATTACGTGTTTCTGTGGTGGCTGGTAGGTATGGTGTGTTGTAGTGATGGTTGGTGATTATTGTTCTAAGAGGAAGTACAACTAGGCAACCATCCTGTATAAAACACTGATCAGAGAGACAAAATGGAAGGGATACGACACTTCGGAAAATGAAAGTATCGGCCAAAAAAGGCAAGGGCCACGAAGGGCTTGAAAATGAAAGACTCCCTAGGCATCGAGTACTCTAATACTGTCGGGGTCGGAAAAGAACGAGAATTGACCAAGTGAAGTCGGATAGGATAGATAAAAGTGAGGAGCCTGACACAAGTAAGTGGAAGCAATGCCAGGACTCAGCTGAGGGCCCCGTGGTCGCCAACCTGCGCTCCCAAAGTTAAGAGCCCCGGTGTCCCCTTTTAGCACCCCTTACGACAGGCAGGGTATACCGTGGGTGTTATTCAATCGCCCCCACTGAGAGTGGGCTGGGTGTGTTGTATGTAGGTGAAGAGAAGAGTATTAAGACGAAGCAGGGAAACTAACCATATGTAGATAAAATCCACGAGCTAGCCGGGAAACGTACAAGGGGCCTTCCGAACTGAAGGCCAGTAAATTGACCATCACCGTTTTTCCCCTCTACGCATATATTGGCTTTATGTCGCACCAATACAAACAGCTCTTATGGTGACCATGAGATAGAAAAGTGCTAGGAATGGGAAGGGAGCGACCGTCGTCTATGAAAATGGTAAACAGTGGAAAACCATCTTGAGGGCTGCCGATAGTGGAGTTCATACCCACTGGCTCCTGAAAGGAAATTCAAAGCTACATGACCCAAAACGCGTAGCCAACTCGCTGCGTTATCTATTTATGAACGTGCGTGGTATTACAGTAATATAATATTTTATTTCCACATACAAGGAATCTGCCGCATTCCTGTTCAGAATCACTCTTATTGTAATGATGAGGACACCTTATGTAACGATAAGTGTGCAGCTATGTTCTTTTTTCTTAACTGATCATGCTACAAGTGGGGGTGAAGCTAATTCCTGCCCGTGGTGCCCATGCATAGGTAGTCGGAATTGAATTTCCTTTACTGAACTGAACGTCAGCATTCCAGAAGCATCATTAAAGTACTACCTTAAATTATTCATTCTTGTAGGGAAAGACTCTTATCAGAGCCCAATTTAACAATTATTTCTCTTAACATTGAAGGACTGACTTCTTGTAAAAACATATTTTACACGAAATATACCTAAAACATAATTGTGATGTTTTATGTCTACAAGAAAGAATGTTAATAAACGACGTCCTAAAATCCAGATAATGAGATTGGCAGTCGAACGTCCTCATGGCCAATATGGGAGTGCCATTTTCGCTAAACCAGATGTCAGGATTATTGAAACCTCCATCACAGATGAAAATGACATAGAAACTATTGAGATTGAATTGAGTAACTCTATAATTGTTTTCCCATTTATAAACCCCTAAAAGTAAGCTTTTCATTCACACAACCTGACAATCTGAATTTGCAGAAAGCGTCCATCTTCGTGGGCGATTTCAACAGCCACAGCATTATATGGGGTTATCCACATGATGATGAGAATGGAGAAGCTGTTATGCATCGCGAAGAATCACACCAACAAACTTCCTTCATCCTCCAACAGCGGAAGGTGGAAATGTGGATATAATCAAGATCTTATTTTTGTGAGTGAGCGGATTGCCCATCAGTGTGTTAAATCTGTCTGCCTTCCTATTCCTAAAACACAACATCGTTCCTTAATGTGCCAGTTATTAGCAGCCGTCAGACCACAGACGGTTTACTTTAAGAAACGATATAATTTCACAAAGGCAAACTGCGAAAAGTTTCAGTTCCTCTTTAGATAAAATGATGAGTATGATCAGTCCCATACCAGTGGCATATGGCCAATTTAATTATACCATTAGATTGTGTCCTAAAGAAGCCATTCCAAGAGGATGCAGAATTAATTACATACAAGGTCTTTCCCAGGAAACATCTGCCTTACTGACAAACGAATTCAATTTGTATGAAAGGGATCCATTCAGTGCTGAAATTATCGTCAGCGGACAACTTCTCTCTGCTATATCAGAGACTAAATGAGAACAGTGGTTAAAATTGGTGGAAGAAGTTAACATGGGTAGGAGTAGCCAGAAGGCCTGGAGGCTGATCAGGGATCTCCGTAATGATCCTAATAAACCATCATTCTTTTGTAACGTATATGTAAACCAAATTCCTCACCAACTCGTCCAAATGGCAAGTTTGTAAACTCCAGTTCTAAAACAAAAGTGGATACTAAGACAAAATTCATACCAGAGACCAGTATCCATTCTGATCCTTTTACCATGGCAGAACTGTATGATGCTAAGAATATCACTAAAAAAAAGGAAAGGCTTCTGGTGTAGATGAAGTCTCTATTCAACAAATTAATAATTTTGGACATTTTACTAGCGAATGGGTACTAAATCTAATTAAAAATTACATTCCAACATGAAGAATACCCAAAATCTGGAGGAAATCTAGAGTTATAGCATTCCTCAAACCAGGAAAAGACCCACATGATCCTAAAAATTACACACCAACTTCCTTGCTCTGTCATTTATTCAAGATCTTGGCGAGATGTAGTGTTTCCAGTGCACTATGTCTTCTGGTATGGGCTATATCAAATTTGTTACTTTCATTGACCAGTCTCAGTCTCATCCTTGGCTTTGACAATATGAAACTGACTGAGGTCTGAGTGATGCTAGTAATACCATTCCTTGTGCAGTCAGTCCCTGTTATGACTGGTGTGAAAATATCGCCCACAGGGTCGGTTGGTGCATGCATTTCAGTGGGCATAGCAGACTGATATGTAATAGCAACGGCTGGCTCGGTGAGGAAAGCAACGGGAAAGTACCTCACTCCTCATTTCCCTAGTACGCCTCTTCAGTGACGCCTAGGCCATGTATGACAGCTGTTGGTGGAGCTGCAGAGGATCAAACCAGCCTTCGGGCTGAATACCCAATATACATAGAACGAATGCTTCTGGCAAGGCTTACAAAAATAGTTGAACCACTTTTGATCCCAGAACAAGCTGGTTGTAGAGGAGGGAAGAACTGTACATCGCAAATCCTCCATTTGACCCAATATATCAAAGATGGTTTTGAAAATCGGAAAATAACTGGGGCAGTCTTCATCGATCTAACTGCGGCTTATGACACAGTTGCTAACCAAATTATATTGAGTAAACTTTATAAGATGACAAAGGACAACAAGCCTTCTTGAAAATCGAAGATTCTTGGTAGATTTCCAAGGGGACACAGTCGTTGGAAGACCCTCAGGAATGGCTACCCCAATGTAGTCCATTGTCTCCAATATTATTTTATATTTACACGAATGATCAACCCTTGCCAAAAGGAACAAAAAGGTCCATTTATGCAGATGATCGAGCTATTGTCACCCAGGGTGATCAGTTTGAGAGCGTTGAATGGACACTAACGGAAACCTTAGATGAACCGAGTACATACTACAGAGAAAACCATCTAAAGCCTAACACCTCAAAGGTGAAAGTTTGGGCTTTTCTCTTAAATATTCAGGCAAGAAGAAAACTGAAGATTTTCTGGGAGGATGTTCTGTTGGATCATTGCTCAACACCTAAATATCTAGGGGTAACTCTGAATCGTGCACTCACGAATGAACAGCACTATGTTAACACGAAACACAAAGTATCTACGCGAAATTCCACTCTTCGCAAGTTATGCGGTACCAACGATGAAATGCAAGCTCAAACAATGAGAACTACTGCTTTAGCACTGATCCACACCTCGTAACCTGCTTGCCTTGTTTTCATATTCTTCAGATACCGTATTTTATGCGATGTCTTATGTCACTCTGTCGTGGCTACTGGGCATCAGGAATGCCGTGCCCGATGTGTAATTTATCCCTATTTATACAGATGGCAGCTCATGCTATGAGGATCGTCAAAGCATTTCTTTCTATCATATCTCAATGTTGTGTGATTTTTGACAGTCTGGCGTTGAGAAACAAAAATAAGATGGAGACGGTGTTTTGTGATATGGTTTCCGTCCCTTACAGAAGGTATTATAAACGTTTTAAAACGTTACTCTGTACGACTCCCAGAGCTTGGAGTCGGAATTATGACTACTTCTTCTCGAAGTAATATTTTTCCTATCATTCGCTGTTCGCAATGTTGGTTGTTATCATTCTTGGTTCGCCATAGATAGTAGGCCTGTGTATAAGAAGGTCTCTCCTTTTGTGTGTTATTTCTCGTATATCTTGTTGCAGACTTATTTTCCTATATCTCCCTGCCTTTACATGTCCGCTTATCTGTGCTCATTTCGGCTAAGGGCGAAAGGTGGCATCGGCCCGATTGTTCATGTGCGTGGTGGGTTTGCTTGTTGTGTTTGATTGATGACCTTTAATTTTTCTTTATCTTCGACGTCTTATCTCGAGGACATGCTCTACATTGTGTTTTGTCGCTGATACTGTATGATTCATGTTAGTATTTCTGCACGATATGAATACGTGTTATGCAGCGAGTAAGTTGTTTACGTTGTGTGTTTGGATTGGGTGTGCCATCCACCTTTTGCGGCAATCCAGGTTTCTGATCTGTGCATTCAGGTCGAACTGATGAGCCGTTCACAGAAGCATTTTATGATGCACGATTCTTGTCATTGTCTGTCGTGGTACTCTTGTACTTTATATTTTGAATGATTTATTGGAATTTCAAAAGTGCTGAGATAATCGACGGAGTTGCTAAAAGTGATCAAAATGGGCATCCTTCGAGATAAAAATAGGTCCCTTGTGTCACAAGTGTCCCCGGAACAAATCTTCTAAGATATTTGTTCCCCGTGACTTGATTGATATTATCTTAAATTACTACCATGGTGTCTTCGAATATGTCAAGACCTGTGACGTTCGCCAAAAATGCAAACCTGCTCAAACAGTCAAGTCTGTTTCCACGCCGCTGACATTGCGAACACTCCTTGAGAGAAATTGTTTATTGATTCCTTTGGTCTACTGGTAAAATCCAAGAATGGAAGTATCGGCATACTATCTGTCATTGACGGTTTTTCTAAGTTTGTTCGGCTATTCCTTGTTCGTAAAATTAATTCCGCTGTCACCGTTAAATTGCTATCGAATCATATCTTTGCTAATTTCAGCCCTCCCAAGACTTTGGTGTCCGACAACTCCTCTGTTTTCACCTGAACCCACTTCCAGTACACGTGCTTGTCATGGGGTACAAGGCACGTTCGTCTTAGTCCGCACCACCCTCGGCCATCTCATATCGAGATATTACAGCGTAACCTTAAGACGTGATATCTGCCTTTCACCTTTACAACCAAACTCGTTGGGATTCCTGTTTATCTTTTTCAGCTTAGGTTTTAACACCGCCGTCCTTGAATCCTGCCATTTTACTCCTGCCGAACTAATTTTGGGCAGAATTCTTAATTATTCGTTTATGTTGCAGTCTGCTTATGTCTGCTCCTTCTCGTCACATGACTGTCCAGGATAAATGGAAAATTGCTTCTGAACATCTAATCATGGCAGAAAGCAAGGTGGCTCAGAGATACAAGGGAAGGAAACCTGCTCCTCTTCGAGTTGGAGACCTTGTTTTAGTTAAAATATTCCCCGTCAGTTCTGCTGCTGACCACGTCAGCGGGAAACTGTCTCAAAAGTGGCCCGAACCATAGAAGATCGTCGAATTTCTAGGATCTGTAATCGTCAGATTGAAAGACGTCACTAACCAGGTTTCATCCAAGGCACATGTTTCGCTGTTAAAATCATACTATTCGAGGAGCCCATGATGTTTGGCTTTATTTCTTTCCTTATACAGTATTTTCTGTTCTTCCTATATCCATTAGAAAATTTTAGAATAAATCTATGATAACAGAACCATACGCTCACAGCTTTTCTGTTTCAGGAATGGAAATAATGTTGCTCTCCTTCTAAGAATCTGTAATAAAAGGAGCAAAAACTGGGTTCAATTCCCAATTGATGATATAAAAAGAAGAAGGAATAAGAGAAACGTAGTAGAAACGTACTCGACATATTCAAGTCATCATGATTTTGATGGGCGGCATCTGTATAATTGTATGAAGATACCACTTTTCTTCGAGGTATTGTGTTGGTCTTAGTGAATGAACGCTTGTAACAACATATTCTCCCAAAATTCGTTAAAATTTTATATTTGTGTAAACATGTGTGTAATTACCTTTCCAAAATATTTAGATTATCCTTTAGTATATGTTTAGCTGTAGTCACGCGCGCGCGTTTAGCTGTAAGCCTTAGCCTTTGTATAACATGGGCCTCCCTTACTTTATCAACATGGGAGACTGTGCCGCAGCTCATTACCTTCATATCTTATTTTACTCATATCGCATTCTTTACGATGTCATAGATCAGTCAGTTATGACTGGTTAGATTCTCTATACCTAACCTGACGTGTAGTTCATTGCGATTAGACAGATGGCATCTCATGTAACGGAGGATTGCCAAAGCACTACTTTCTAGCATATCTTTGATTCAGGCGATCTCTGGTCTGGGGACAATAATGGATTGGATAAAAAAAGATGGAGACGTTACTCTACGAGATGATTTTAATCTCAACGAATTGTATTTCAAAAATATGCATACTTTACCTTGTATGGCTCTCTCAGTTCAGAGTCAATTAATATGATTACATAGAATAATTGCAATTGATTTCTTCAACCTCCAGGTATGTGCAGTATTCTATTTATCCTTCCTTGGCTTGCCGTAGTTATGCTGGTTTCATTTACTGAGAGATTTCTGTTCTGTGTATTATTCTTTTATTTATTTGCTGCAGACTTATTTCAGTATCCCTCCTTTTTCTTCATGTCTGCTTGTTCAGTTATCGTGCCTACGTTGAACGAAAGGTAGCACTGATCCGATTGTTTAGTGTGTGTGATGAGTTTGTTTGTGGGTTTTGATTGAGACATTTTATTTTTTCTCTTCGGCATCGACTTCTGGCTTGAGTTTATGTAGTGTAATATGGTTTAACGCTGATGCTGCACGATCCATGTTAGCATTGATGTGCGATATGAATGTGTGTCATGCGGCGTGTAAGTCATTTTCGTTATGGTGTCAACTGGGTGAGCCAGGCCTATTTGCGGCGACCCAGATATCTGATCTGTGCTCTCCGATTAAGTTCATGAGCCATTGACTGATTCTTGTCATGATGTTACCATTCTTTTCGTAACGTGTCTTGTTATTATATTATTTATTCATTCTGCTTCGCATATTTGGTCTCTGAGAGTGTGTATGTGCGGATGTAGTATGCTTATCGGAGCTGAGTTATTTTTCAGTTTCTTATACATATTTGCTTTTATCATTATTATTTTATCCGGCCTTAGTTTCCGGCTTGCTCAGCCGATCTACATGCGTATTTCGGGATTTTACTCTTATTTTACTTTTATCATTTCACTTATGTTTATTTCTTTCCGTGACACGGTAACTCCTGTTTAACCTCCTTGTGTTCCATATTTATTTTATTTTCTGCTAGCATTGCTTCACTGGCGTTTTTGATTTCGGGTGATACAGTCTCTATGGAGATTGTTGAGAGCCATGTTTCTTTTTTATAAAATCTTTGACTTTATCTGGGAAGCCGTGATAATATTTTATTATGTGAAAGCTGCTACTTTCACCTCTTTATAACATCTGGTCCCTAAGAAAGAAATACTTTGGATCACGTTTTAATTACTACTGTCGGATAATGATTGAATATAATTGTTTCAATTTTCATGATACCTCTGTTGCGACAGTGTAAAATTTCATGAGATCCAGTGTGATGAGTCAAACGACTCGATTGTGATTGATATATCTTCACAAACTATATATGTGAGTATTCGACTTCCTGTGTTTCCCATTTTGCTTGTTCTATGCCAATATTTTAATCTTTTCTTGCTAAGCTTATGTTAATAAACCTTAATAGTTTTAATTGACCTATGCTCTGCATTATTGTCTCTCTGATTTGGGAACGTGCCTTTTACACTTTGTTTCTCTAGTCTAATAGGCTCGGATTCAGCTCCTGGTAGTTTCTAGCCAGTTTCGACCGATCCAGAGTTAATAGGTAGGTGGTTTAAGACTCGATTGGAGAGGTGGGGGGAATATTGAGCCACACATCGTAACCTGCTTGCCTAGTTTTCATATTCTTCAGATAGCCCATTTTATGGGATGTTTTATGTCAGTGTGTCGTGGCTGCTGGACATCATGAATGCCGTGCTTGGTGTGTAATTTATCCCTATTTAGACAGATGGCGGCTCATGCTATGAGGATCGTCAAAGCATTTCTTTCTATCTTATCTGCATGTTTTAAGATCTTTGACGTTCAGAAACAAATATAAGATGGAGACGGTGTTTTGTGACGTGGCGTTCGTCTCTCACAGATGGTATTATGAACGTTTTAAAACGTTATTCTGTACGACTCTCAGAGTTTGGAGTCAGAACTACGACTACTTCTTCTCGAGGTTATGTACGTTCTATCTTTCACGGTTTGAAATGTTTGTTCCTATCATTCTTGGTTTGCCATAGGTAGTAAGCCTTTTTATAGGGAGGTCTCTCGTTTTGTGTGTTATTTCTCTTATATCTTGTTGCAGACTTATTTTCCGTTACCTCCCTTACTTTACATGTGTGCTTACAAAGGCTAAGAGCGAAAGGTGGCATCGGCCCGATTGTTCATGTGCGTGGTGGGTTTGCTTGTTGTGTTTGGTTGGAGACATTTCATTTTTCTTAATCTTCGACGTCTTGACTCGAGTTCGTGATCTATATTGTGTTTTGTCGCTGATAATGTATGATTCATGTTCGTCTTTCTGCACGATATGAATTCGTGTTATACAGCGAGTAAGTTATTTACGTTGTGTGCTTGGGCTGGGCATGCCATGCCCCGTTTCTGATCTGTGAATTCAGGTCGAACTCATGAGCCGTTGACAGAAGCATTTTATGCTGCACGATTCTTGTCGTTTTCTGTCGTGGTTTTCTTGTACTTTATATTTCAAATGCTGGTTTCAATGTCTGTGCGTGAGTGTGGTGTGATTGCCGGGCCTATACTACTTTTCAGTATCTAGCTATTATTTATTATTTTCATTGTTCCTATTTTGTCTTACTTTCATTTCTGGGTTTCTTAGCCGATTTATCAGTTTATTTTGGATTTTAACCACATGTTTACTCCTTTCTGCCACGTGTTTATGTATTTCTTGTTACTATGACAACCATATTCTTTACTCTCTTCTGTTCTATGATTGTTCTTTCCTGGCGGTCTTGATTTCACTGGCATCTTTGATTTAACTTGGGATTTAATCTCCGTGGAGATTGTTAAATAAAGAAAGGTGAGAGTATAGATTCTGTTGGTTTACCTCGGATGGAGAAGCAAAGCCATGAGCAGATACTCGATGCTATTCGCGAGGAGAAGGCTATGTGCCATTACAGGGTTTTACCCTCTCCCTTCCTACTATCATATACCATGTCATTTATTTCATCTTATTAACTTCCCTGATGAGGTTAACGTCAGGAAGGGCATCAAGTTATAAAATATCCCTCTTGACAGATTCATATCACCACAAACCTGACAAGTAGAGAAACGGGACAAGGAATGGACAAACAGAACTTTTTAAATATTATATGTTTTTATTATTATTATTATTTAATTATGTTTCCGTTCTCACAGTATTATAAGCGAGATTGTTTCAAGAAGCATCAGAGTACATGCAGTGCGTTGGGCATAACTGGCTTCGGGGCTGGCACAATTCCTATCTTCGCTGTTAGATGTGGCTTCATTCGATTTCGAACTCGTTAAGTGACTAGAAACAGGCTGTAGATATTTATTTTCACTTCTAACATACAAATCAGTTACTCCGAGTTATTTAATAATAATAATAATAATAATAATAATAATAATAATAATAATAATGTTATTGGCCTTTCATCCCCCTAACTAAATTTGACGGTTTTCGAAAACTTCGAGGTGCCGGAATTTAGTCTCACATGCGTTCTCCTACATGCCAGTAAATCTACCGACATTAGTCTGACGTATTTGAGCACTTTTAAATATTACCGGGCTGAGCCAGGGTCGAACCTGCAAAGTTGGTGACGGAAAGCCAGCGTCTCCACCATCCGAGCCACTCAGCCTGGCAGAGTAAGGGAGGTGGTGGTATGCAATTTCTAATAACTAGATTGTGTGCCAGAAACCTTGATTAAGTTCCAATCCTCTCCGCCGTATTCTATGGAGTGAGGGCATGTGACGCTCTTGATGGTGATTTGCCTATCGAATTGAGATGTAAAGCCTTGAGCAGACCTATCGATACTATTCGACAGGAGAAGGCTATGTGCCACTACCGGGTTTTACCCTCTCCCTTCCTACTATCATATATCATGTCATTCACTTAATCTTTTTAACTTCCCAGATGAGGTTGGCGTCAGGAAGAGCATCCATTTTTAAAAAATCCATCTCACCACAACCCGACACCGTAGAGAAACGGGACAAGGAATGGACAAACAAAACGTTTTAAATAGTACATGTTAATTATTATTATTGTATAATTATGTTTCCGTTCTCACAGTATTGTAAGCGAGGTTATTTCAAGAAACATCAGAGCACATGCAGTGTGCTGGCCATAACTGGCTGTACAGTAGCAGGAGCGGAAGCGGACGTATCTAATTACTGCAACGTCGGTAACTGCGAACATACAGAATGCAATTTATTACACTGAGCGACCTTAATTCAACCTAACTTGCTATACTAAATGTTGAGAGAGAATGCAGGTATTAAATAGTTCAAATATGTAAAACTTATTTGTATTCAAAATATAGCGTGTTCGAATCCGTATTGTCAACACATATTTTGACGAAGCAAATGCTGAGGTGTGTAGTTCAGTTAAGACCACGACCTGCATGCAAGAGATAGTAGGTTTGAACCCCACTATCAGCAGTTCTGAAAATATTTTCTGTGATTTCTCATGCTCATTTGTGCGTAGGTAGGAAGGTACCGCAAAGAGTATACAACAGCCAGCCAGCACCAAACAAATGATAGGGCTGCAATTGAATTAAGACTACGGACTGCATGCAGGAGATACTGGGTTTGAAACCCTCCGTCGGCATCCTCTAGTTTTCCATCCTCTAGTGGCTCGGGGACTGGTTGTTTGTGTTTGTCATAACACTTTCCTCTTCATATTCCAAAAATACACTATACTACCAATCAATACAAGAACACACAATAGTGGTTACATCTCTCCATATAGGGTTGGGGTCAGAAAGGGCATCCAGCGGTAAAACACGGCCAAATCCACATGTGCTATACAGTCCGCACACGTAACCCCCACGTATGGGAAAAGTGATAGAATAATAATAATTGTTATTAATGTTCGATGCCTTTACTTAATGGTTAGCGTTGTGGCCTTCGGTTCAGAGGGTTCCGGGCTCAATTTGCAGCCGGATCGGGAATTTTAATCGGAGTACGTGCTGTGCGCTGGGCATAACTGGCTTCGGAGCTGGCACAATTTCTATCTTCGCTGTTAGATGGGGCTTGAGTCAAATGTAGTTAGTAGGACGAAAAGGCAATAACATTATTATTATTACCATGGTTGTCGTCAGTAGGTTTCGAACTCGCTACCTCGCGGGTAGTGCACCAATCTGTTACCCATTTTAGCAACTAGCTGCGAGACAGCGTTTATTGTCGACTGCGTTAAAGACTCTAGAGCAGGGATGGCGAACCTTTTCCAACTAGTGTGCCATTTTAAGTCTGGTTTATTATTTTCAACTATCAACTGTGCCACTTGTTTTCCCTTAAGGAACGTCTACAACCTATAACCCTCCACCCCTCGACTTCCTTTCTAAATTCCCCATTATGTTTCATAATATGTTATTTATTTTTTATTTATTCATTTATTTACTGATGCATTTATTTATTACACATATATCTTGTAAATAAATTTGATTGCATGTTCCGCGGGGCTGTACCTCAATTAAGGCCATGGTGATTTCCTTCCAACCCGTATGCCTTTCCCATCCCATCGTCGCCGGAAGACCTGTCTGTGTCGGTGCTACGTAAAGCAAATTGTAAAAAGAAATAGGTATAAAAATCAAAAGTAGTAATATTGCGAATGGACTTCACTTCCTTCATTAGCTTCATTATCTTTCCATGTTGTAGTTTGTATGCTCAACCATTAAACTAATTTCTTCTTCATCACAGCTATCCTTCATTGTAAGGTCACATTCATGCTTTCGTCAAAACATACGTGTGGGAGTTATCCAAATTAACTTTCAATTGCTCGGAAATTTCTTCACTCATTTTTTTATTATTCAACCCTCGACAGCAATTCAGCTGTCTGACATTCCTTTAATGATGTTAATTATTAGTTGTTTGTTAGGGAAGTTTTCAAATAATAGCCTATGTCGGACGTCCATAAGAAAGTTTCTTTCAACAACTCACCTTGAGAAATCGGTTTGCTATGCGTGCTGTACTATGCAGTGAGACAGATGGAAACAGCCACACTGATATTATTCCTGGGCCGTAAAGATGATACAAAAGAACTAGTTAGTTTTGTATAATGTTCGATATTTTGTGAAACGAACTCCTTCCTTCATTTGAAATGGAACAAACATTTGAATGATTAGTCTCGAAATTAAGCTTTACATTAAATGTGGGGGATACAATTGTTTTCGAACACAGGCAACACATCTTTCTATCAGTCCGAATTCCCCTGTCCAGGGGTCTTGAAAAGTACGGTCACCACCTTTGTTAAGTTTCTGTTCTTTTCGGCACCGAAAACATGTTTGCGCTGTCCGTATACAAAACCACAAGATAACGACACTACCTCACTTGACTTTCGGACCTATCAGTGTAGCAGTGTTGCCATATTACTAGTATTGGAACTAGTATTTAAATTTTCGTTTTTTATATCTTACACGTGAAACTCTGTATGATATGCATTGTCTGGAGTACAAGAAGTATATAAAAACATTATTGTGTTCATGTGGTGTGCCACCGAAATCGAGTGACACGCGTGACATAGGTTCGCCATCCCTGCTCTAAAGGGATCTGATAATAATTTGTTTACAGTAGCTCACGAAATTCGGCGCAAGAGCGCACTGTTGTGTCTCTAGCGGGAGATTTGATCACAGTAACTCATGAGACGTCACGAGAGTGCGGTGATATATCTACACTCCCCCACACACAGTAACTCGCCAAGTGGCCGCGAGAGGAGTGAGGTCTTAGCGCGCAGGCACACTGTATTTGGGGACAAATCATGACGACCTCGCCTCACACCACTACTTTTCAGCGGCAGCTCGGTGTCTATTGGCGACTTATAGGATTTACTACCTCTACTGCAGCCAGAGTTGCCAAATCGGCTACAGCACTCTGCACGAAGAAAGGGTAAATACTACAGAGAGTGAGGAAGAAAGTGGTTTGGCAGCCTCTCCAAAACAAACAAGTATCACTTAGAACTCGTTAACTCAGCAGGATGCAGGGTGTGATTGACTATTGGCTTCCAGCTCGCTTCTAGGAACTGAGGCCGTCATGTTTTCTCCCCGTCTATACCATTTCCGTTCATGCTCCACCGACATCCCCCACCCACACGACCAAGCAATGGATGCCACTGCACAGAGAGATAGACTGCCAGTCTTCCCGCAAGGAAAGGCGACCATGCCTGGCTAAGAAGCCGACAATATTATTGGTCGAGGACCGGGAAGTGGTTCTCTGGGAGAGAGGGAGGGGGAGAGGGAGACCAATCACTCTCCCACCCTTCTCCTACTTTTGGTAGGGGCTGGGATGTAGCCCCCAGGGAAGGAGCCACCCTCTCAAAAATACAAAACCTCGGTCCCTAACCAAATCCAATGAGGTTAGGTTTAGCGTCCGTGGTTGCAAGTTAGGTTAAGTCGTCATTAACTACGAGTCCATAACCTTGCCTGCACCAAATAATGATGACTCAGATAAAATTCAAATAATCCCGCCAAAAGCACCCATTGGCTTAGAACATCCTTTAGTCTATCACTAACGCTCTTAGACCTGAAGACGAACCCGAGGTCTGTAAGGTTAAGCCTGAACACGTAGCCAGTGCAACATCATGTGAGGTTAAGGGCGTGCTCTTAGCTAGCAGCCCGCACCGCGCTGTTACAGAAGCAGGATATCTTCAGTGTTCCTTTCGGGTTGAACTGCATGAATGCGCGTTTTCAGTTTCTCCATAGCCCCACATAAATCTCTGAGTTAATCGTGCTACCTGAGTCCATAATATCCAAAAACTACTCTCCATGTTTGTCTTATAACACTTTGGCCATGACTTTACCCGCAGAAAGCACATTATTGAATTTCGTCTTGCGTGGTGACCTATTGGTGTCATTCCAAAGATTGTCTCTTCGTCACCAGATGGTGGACTCACGTTTCACCAGCTATCACTATGCCCGATAGAAAACTTCCTCCTAGTTTTGTGTACCGCTCCAGAACTTCTAGATAGTTTTCTTCCTGGGTCTCCTTATCTTCGTCACTCTACAGTACTTCTTTGGGGCTCTTCGAGAACAAAAATCTTTCCGCAACGAAGCCCCTTAATGAAGTTGATCACAATAAGTTTTCCAAAGCTCATTATTTTATCACATTTACGTGTGTTGCTAGAACGGCCTTCTTTAATGATGTGCCGATTCGACCTTTGCTGTTTCTTATCACTACATTCACTTACCGGTTGCTTTCAAGTTTCACAACGATATTATTTTGTTTCCCCGGTCTCATGCTCTAGTAGTACTTACGTCAACAGTACTGCCGGGCGTGGACCCCGTCTTGATTAATTCCTTCCGCTGTGATGAATTTCATCACGACTACTCTATTTTTATCCCGGCCCTGCAGTGTAAGTGTAGCATGCCTGTCTCTTATCCGACGGCTCCCGTTTCCATTCCTGGCGAAGTCAGAGATTTTTATCTGTATCTGAGGGCTGGTTTGAGGTCGACTCAGAATACGCGATTATACTTGAGGAGCTATCTGACTGTGAGATAGCGGCTTAGGTATAGAAAGCCAAGAATGAAGACCGAGATGATTCGTGGTGCTGACCACATGATACTTCGTAATCTGCAAGCCTTCGGGCTGAGCAATGGTCACTTGGGTCGCTCCATGGGATTTGATTTTTCTTCTTTTTATATGGGTATCTGGTACATTCGCCACTTTGAATTACTACTGTGCAACATTCACTGGATTGTCCCTTGGTAAAGTAATTTTATTTTCATTATTTCCATTCGTTTTACGTCACACTGATTCAGGCAGCAGAGAGGATAGAGGCAGGACTGGGAAGGAAGCGACAATGGCTTTAATTAAGCTACATCCCCAGCATTTGCCTAGCGTAGAAATTGGACACTACGGAAAAGTATCTTTACGGTTGTCAACGGTGGAAATCGAACTCCCCATCCCCCGAGTGGAAGCTCACAGCTTCGAGCCTCTAATCAGTAGGGAACATCTGGTGCACAAAGCAACATGCTGGAATGTCACTTTTGATTGGTAGAAAATATAAGGCACCGCTTTCGTAGCAATAATCATTACGTGTGTGTTCTTATGGCCAGTCACTTACATATTGAGTCCATTCGCCGTGATGATGGGCTGTTTGCAATTTTAATTTTTGTGCAACATACCTCGTCGAGGAGCCAGTTACCCTTTGCTTTAGACGTGAAGAACTTTGCTTTCCTTCCTACGAGTTTCTTTACATCGCACCGACACAGATAGGTCTTCTGACGAAGACGGGACAGGAAAGTGCTAGGAGTGAGAATGAAGCAACAGTAGCCTTAATTAAGGTGCAGACCCAGTCTTTGCCTGGGGTGCAATTGGGAAATCACGGAAATCCATCTTCAAGGCTGCCGACAATGGGGTTCAAACCACTACATCCCGAATGCAATCTCACAGCTGGGCACCCCTAACCGCACGGCCAACTCGTTCGGTACGAAGATCATTATACAGGCGAGGGACATTCGATGCTGTCTTATATTTTATTTTCACTCAATCAGAACAGTTATACCTCAGTAGATGATGTATGTCCTCTTTTGGACTGTAGTCTTCCTTCAAACCCCACTGTCGGCAGCCCTGAAAATGGTTTTCCGCGGTTTCCCATTTTCACACCAGGCAAATGCTACGGCCGCTTCCTTCCCACTCCTAGCCCTTTCCTGTCCCATCGTCGCCGTAAGACCTATCTGTGTCGGTGCGACGTAAAACAACAAAAAAAAATTCTT
The DNA here is from genome assembly GCF_040414725.1 of Anabrus simplex. Lineage (NCBI taxonomy): Eukaryota > Metazoa > Arthropoda > Insecta > Orthoptera > Tettigoniidae > Anabrus > Anabrus simplex. Next base: position 300,594,320 of record NC_090267.1, read on the forward strand.
CCTTCAGCTGTACAGACTGGCTCCAGCGACGTGGGAAATTTTCTAGGCCCTGCTGGAACCACTTTTTTGGAAAATGTCTCACCCGTCTTCCACGCAGAGGTTTCTTCATATCCCCGAACAGGTGGTGATCAGAAGAGGCCAAGTGGGTGTGGCAGCACTCTGAATCCCGTAATCAGCAATGCTGATAGTTTGCGTTTGCCTGCTAAGGACACTCTGCGTTATTTCTTCGGCGTGGTGCTCCCTTTAGGTTTCTACAGCATTGAATGTGCTTTCACATTCGGTACATGGTAATGGAGCCTTGTAGCATCACCGGCCACAAGTTGGGATATGAAGCCTGTCCACTGTCCGCTCACATAGTGACGGCCGTCGAGGAAATGCGCTGTAGTTCACTGATAATACACTCTTCCGTTCTGCGTTCATCCCTGCTGGTACGCCATGTACAGCCTGTAAGGTACCGCTACGCCAGGCCAAACGGCGGACTCTTGAAAGGTCAAAACTGTAAATCAGTAAGGAATGCTTCTCGTTTTTATATATCCAGTGTGGTGACTGCACACTATGTGCAATGTAGTGTGATAACGATTATGATGCCAATGAAGTAGAGAGAGAGTGTGTGTGAAACCCCCTGCCGCCGTATAAGGTGTGCTTAAAGCTTAGTATTCTCAACCGATGGGCGAATTTCCACCAGCAGCGCCATAGAGACCATCACTCCATATGAACACTGTGGAAATGTTTGTAACTAAACCCAGGCTTTTGACGTGCGATATAGTTATTACAACCTTTATACCAACATCTCTACTACTCTACCAGCCAACATTCGGATGGTGATAGGTTTTCACTAACGGGACTCAAACCCGCTAATCATGGCGTCAGACCATAAAGAGAATGGTTGCACTTCTCTTAAAACAAAATCACTACCAACACCTAAGACCATGAAACTAGACCCCTTAATAACCATAGCCACTAAAGGGGGAATTGGGGGTAGTGAGAAGTGTTACGGCATGAATTTGATTCTTTGATCACATCACAAGTATCCCACCAATAGAAACTTTTCAGCAGGATTCATAGTGTGTCAAGCATTAGCTGTAAACACCTGTACCAAATAACAATTATGTATACTGCCTAACAGGAAAAGTTAAGCACCCAGAAGGAGTGGTTGAAAGTGCATGTGCTGAAAGACCATGGGCTTTTATTGAACTGATTACAATATTGGATGAAAGAGACAAGGCCATTGGCATTTACAGTTGGTCAGTAAGGTGCCGCACCTCCCCTCTCCGCCACTTGGCCGCAATGCATGCCCTTATGCGGTTCGGAGTGGCGTCAAGCAGCCTTTGTATCCCCTCCAGAGAAATGTTCGACCACCGTTGTTCCATCTATCCCTCCAAGTGCCGCAGGTTGGTACTGGGCCGTAGTACCATTCCAATGTCATCCTATACATGTTCAATGATATGATAGAGAGGTCCGGTGATCTTGCTGGCCACGGGAGAACCTCAACATGCTCTAGGCAGTACATTGACACACGTGCCGTGTGTGAACGCGCATTATCTTGTTAGAACACTGTATCAGGGTGCTGTGCCATAAGGGGTAGGACGGGCGGACGAGGAATCTCTGTGACGTCCGCCGAACCATAATTTGTGGTGACCTAAACGCATATCCTATGGCTCCTCACACCATAATGCCAGGGTTTACGCCTGTGTTTCTTTCCACAAAATGGGCAGGATCTGTCCTCTGCCCTCCACGCCGCCAAACCCCCACACGATGGCTATCGGAGGTTATGGAGAAGCGGGCTCATCACTGAACATGATGCGACACCAGTCCATGCCACCACTCCAAACGCTGGCGTTGGTGTTCTGGTGTCAATGGCAACAGACGCATGGGGCAGTAGGACCCCAATCCGGTGGATGCGAGGGGTTGAGACACTGTACGGGAACTCATAGTATGTGCCAAAGTTATGGGATCTTGTAATGCCTGGCGCACCATACGAGGTCCTCCCTCCGGGTGTTGTTTCTTGGTCGACCTGAATCTGCAAGACGTGATTGGGTACCCTCATGTAACCAACATCGGGCAACTCTGACATCTGAATTGCTCACATGCCTGCCAATTGCACGATACGACCAACCAACCTCATGCAGTCCCACAATGCGTCCTTTGTTGAACGCTGTCAATTGGTGGTTCTAACGAGTTTGTGAGGCATCGCAGGTGCTTCGTACTGTGCGTAGTCCTCTCTGCATGTCTTGCTTAACTGTCTGACTCACAGCAGTTGACTGGTAACAACTCATCAACAACAGGACGGTGCCATCACGAATGCACTCTGGTGGGCATATCCTTGTAAATATAGGTAATGATTTACTTACACATCAATGGTATGCACGTATACCGAAACAGGATAATATTGGACCACTCCTTCTGGATGCTAAACGTTTTTGTTAGGCAGGGTATTTTACTTCCTTACCGTACCAGTTCTGTAGCATTATCACACACAACTTGATTGGTAATCTTTGTCGCCTTCCGCAATATCAAGAGTTTGAGGAAAGATTAAAATTTAAAAAAATATGTTTTCCTGAATTTGCCCGACTACTTGGCTGTTTGGGCGGCGTTAGGGCCCTCGGTTGGAGGGACCCTAGGTTTGATTCCCGCCAGGTCAGAGATATTAACTACTTATGATTAATTCATTTGACTCCGGAACTCGGCGTTAGTCCCAATACACGCCTCTTCATACACTCGCATCATACCGCATCCATCCACGTACGGTTGGTGTTAGGAAAAGCATCTGCCTCTAAAACATGGCTAAGTCCAGATCTGTGACACAGCTCCTGTGACCTCACCAGGATTTGAAAAATTGGGAAGAAGATGAAGATTATTTGTCTCATCATTTGTTTTGCTTATAACGTACGGAAATTCGGGGGGAATGTGTCTACATTACCATAACCTTAGGCATCCGTGAAATAAGTCTAATATTTGGCAGCAGAACGTCTGGTGTAAGATGACAGTTTCGTCTCGTACCTCATCTTTGTGTATACTGATACAAATACGTCTAATCTATCATAAATACCAATAAAATCATTTAACTATAATGTATGAGAATGGGAGCAATTTTGAATCTCAAAGTGCATCCTTCGGTGACCTATATACTAATATTTCAGACGAAATCAGGTTTGAAATACTATAATCGAACAAAAGAGGAAAATAATATTATTATAAGATTTTTTGTCGCTATTGATAGTCTGTCATAGAAAAATACATTCTGCAAAGTATAATTGAAAAGGATTTTAAAACCCTTTACCCACTTGTCCTCCATGTTCATGGTAGCTGACGCCACAACCAAAGAGCTATGAAACGCGTTCTATTCAACAACAGTATTGCCAGTTCATCCTAAAGGGTAAAATTTTCCTAACCACAAACTGCTACCCTTTTCATGTAAAGTGAAGGAAGAAATTGTAGTTTCCTGCATGTGCTAAGCCCATGATAATCCAGTCGTATATTCACTAGCTTCTCAACTAGGTGGCTGCAATTCAAATCCTTCCCAATGCATGTGGGTACAATAGGACATTATCCCGGACATAAGATCACTAATAAGAAAGGTTAGAGACTGGTGGAGTTGTGTTATCAGTACAATATGAAGATAATGTCGACGCACTTCAAGAAGGATATCAGGAAAGCTAAGACCTGGCGTTCACCAGTAACGTCCTTAGGAGAATACCAGATTGATTATGTAGTAATAACACATAAAAACCACACAGAAATCATGAAGGTTCAAGTGAGATAGGAGTAAAACTTTGACTCCGATCACTACCTCACGAAAATCAAAATCAAACTGACACAGAAGAGAAAGAAAAGAAGACTCCACGGATACCAAAGTTCGATATAACAAAACTACAATCATCAGGAATGAAAGAGGAATGAGAAGAGGAGACAGCAACGACATGGGAAGAATTCAAAGAGAATTAAGAAAGCTAAAGAGAATATTCCTCTAACCAAAACAAAGAGACACCCACGGTGGAATGGCATATGTGAAGAAGCAATTGAGAATAGAAAAGCAGCATACAACAATTGGAACAGCGACAAAGCAGAAACCAAATTATCAATATACTCAGAGACAAGGAACCAAACGACAAGATACATCATAAAGGCCAAAAGAGAATATCTAAATAATTAGTTGAGAGGGGCAGAAGAGAACTATGGTAACTACAATAAGGGAGAATTCTACAAAACGTTCAAATGCAGAATCACAGGATATCAACCACAAAACTTTTGCTTCTGTAAAGAGAATGGAGAACTGGCACTGAACAACGAAGAAAACTGCGAAACACTAGCAAAACATTTCGAAGAACTCCTGAACTGTCCCGAACCCACAGAGAGATTCCAAAGGATACAGAATATCAAGAGAAATGAGAAGACATATACATAGATGAAGTAGAGATCAGGGCACAAATCATGAAAATGAAAAACGGTAGAGTTGCAGGAGAAGATCGAATTGTAGCCGAACTACTAAAGGTATTCGAACCGAAAACAATCAGTGAAATTACGAAGATAATACAAGATATTTGGGAAACTGAAACGCTGCCTGAAGACTGGAAGAGTGCAGTCACCCTCTTCATAAGAAAGGAGATAGAACGAATGTAGATAACTACAGAGGAGTATCGCTATTATCATCAGCATACAAGATCGTATCACAGTGCCTGCTAAATAGAGTACAGTCGCAACTGGAACACACAATAGGAGAATACGAAGCAGACTTCAGACATGGAAGATCTAGTGCTGAACACAATAATTCTGAACAATTCTAAAATATCATGCAATGAGAAGCAAAGCGATCGTTTGTACTTTCGTAGACTTAAACAAGGCTTACGATTCTGTAGGCAGACAACCGCTGATACAAGAACTAGAGGATAGAGGCCTTGCCGAGAAGACGACAAACCTCATCAAACAGACACTAACGGACACTAAATCCAAAATCAAATTCGTGGGGGAACTATCACATTCGTTTGGAATTAGAACGGGAGTAAGATAAGGTGATGGTCTATCACCTATCCTTTTTAACATAATATTGGACAAAGTGATCACCAATTTTACCGTCAGATAGCTCCTGAGTTGTAATCACATAGGCTGAGTGGAACACGAACCAGCCCTCAGAATCAGGTAAAAATCCCTGACCTGGTCGGGAATCGAACCAGGGGCCTCCGGGTAAGGGGCAGACACGCTATCGCTACACCGCGCAGCCGGCACTCTATTTAGTGCTTTGTTAATTTCTACGTAACTACATCTTACATCTACTCTAATCTGTCATATTTATACCCTGGTCTACTCCTACCGTTTTTACCACCTACGCTTCCCTCAATAACCAACTGAACATGGTGATGATAAGTATCGCACAATTAATTTTGTTTGAAATAAAATCTAACATATATTTAAGGGATGATTCAAAATACAGGTGCATGCATCCCTCTTGAGAAGGATATCAGTATTAATTTATTTCATCACGAGATAGAAAAAAAGGTCAATTTTGTTGAATTCTTGCCGAATGACAGGATTCCTAGCTACGTCCACCAGCACTGCATTCGAACATTAGAAAACGGGCGCGAGATAACACAATTAGCGCTGTTGATTAAAAATATCGTCTACACTGAAGAGGAAGAAGCATTCCACATTTAAAACTACCGAATTATTAGATTATTAACTCTGAAATATAATTACAGCTTCCCTGCATGTCGTAGCGGAAGAGAAGGCTACAACTTAACAAGTCCACCTTGATTGACAAGGGTCTGCCTGTCTGAAATTAACGTATATGTAACATATTAAAGGCATACTAATAAATATTTTATTTACTCTCCTTGTAGCAGACGCGGTGCTGATACATAAATGATACAAACATGTTTCTCAGAATTCTTTGAAGTCTTCGCAGTTCTATTTCGTGATTGCAGTCAGATTTAATAGCCCATCATTTAAGACTGCAAAGTGAATTTTAATGGTAATTGGTTGTACTTCACTTCAGGGTACTCACATGCACAACACAGGGAGTAAATATCAATATCAGTTTTGAAAATATTAGCCGGGCAATTATTAGATTTTTTCTATTTGCTTTACGTCGCACCGACACAGATATGTCTTATGGAGACGATGGTATAGGAAAGGCCTAGGAAGTGGAAGGAAGCGGTCGTGGCTTTAATTAAGGTACAACCCCAGCATTAATAAGGAGTAAGATTATTTCCAGTGTTTTCTTCACTGGGCCAGAAAGTGCTATTGCAGCACAACTGATTCTATTAGCATTTTTCGTAACATCCAGTTGCACTAGCAGGGATCTTGATTCCATTACTAGGGAAGGGATGTTTAGGCACGAATAAGTTGGAATGCAGACGTATTTATCCAAGGCGCAAGTGTTTTCTACCCGCACAACGGTTCTGCAGTGGGGGCTGCATAAATAGTAGTACTTTTTTTTGCTATTGGCTTTACGTAGCACCGACACTGTTAGGTCTTATGGCGACGATGGGATAGGAAAGAGCTAGGAGTTGGAAGGAAGCGGCCGTGGCCGTAATTAAGGTACAGCCCCAGCATTTTCCTGGTGTGAAAATGGGAAACCACGGATAACCATCTTCAGGGCTGCCGACAGTGGGGCTCGAACCCACTATCTCCCGATTACTTTATACTGGCCGCACTTAAGCGACTGCAGCTATCGAGCTCGGTAGAAATAATTTGTTTTACATTTATCGGAAAATATGTTTCCGTCAGTTCAACGTTTATTCCTTGAGGTGAAGTGTGGCAGTGAAGTCTCAGTCTCATTCATGGCTGTGGCAGTGTCGAATCTCCTGAGATACCGTATAGATGCTGGTGAGTAATGACTAGGAAAAGGATGGGTTAGAATGCAAACTCCCAGGCAAGTTGGCCGTGCGGTTAGGAAAATGCTGGGGCTGTACCTTAATCACGGCCACGGCCGCTTTCTTCCAACTCCTAGCTCTTTCCTATCCCATCGTCGCCATAAGACCTGTGTCGGCGCTATGTAAAGCCAATAGCAAAAAAAATAGTACTAGTAATTCTGCAGCCCCCACTGCAGAACCGTTGTGCGGGTAGAAAACACTTGCGCCTTGGATAAATACGTCTGCATTCCAACTTATTCGTGCCTAAACATCCTTTCCCTAGTAATGGAATCAAGATCCCTGATAGTGCAACTGGATGTTACGAAAAATGCTAATCATAGAATCAGTTGTGCTGCAATAGCACTTTCAGACCTAGTGAAAAAACAATGCCAAGTGATCTTACTCCTTATTATTACTTGCACATCTCAGTATGGTTTTAGCGGTTTTCCTATAACCACATAAATTTTGGTGGTGTTATTTGAAGATCAAACCAACCACCAGGCTGAAGACTTAAAAGAGAGGTTAAATAATTGAAAGAAACATTAAAAATCTGTATTTCCTCACCTACTCAGGTGATATCAAGACAAATCCATCTTACGTTTCGGGTGGAAACTTCTACAGATCATCATACGGTAGAATGGTTTTGTGTCAAAACTCTTTCTTTTTAGGCCAAATAGAATAGCATGAAAGTATAAAGCACGTATTGAATAATTCAAGAACGCATCCGGCATTAAACCATATTATTTCGCCTTCAAACTAGCTGCTGAAAATCCGTTTTCACGGATGAGATTTTGTAGAGTTGCAGCGGTAGCACTATATAGTGGAGATGAGTGGCAACCAAACTGCGAGAGCACATCTCAGTTAATAACTACTATCAGTGTAATATTATTGAACACTTTTACGGATTTAGACCACCGCATTCGTCTTTCTTCCAATTCAGCGATATGAGGGCATCGGGCGTCAGGGGAGTCTTCATTTCCACCTCCTTTCGTTTCGCTCTTCTTCGTATTACTTTCTTCTCGTTTTTCACCTCAATTTTGTGATTACCATAATTATATTCCTGATCAAAATGGACTGATATTCACGCGATTTTGTACCTTATAAAAACAAAAATGATAACAAAGACTATCATCGCTACTTAAATCCTTTCCGTGACGATTTAACAATATTTCACGTCAGTGATAATCAGAATTATTGGACTTCTCACTAAAACATCTTAATTCATCATAGGCTGTGCGGTGAAAATTCATGATACATAATAGATCGGAAATTGTCGTTTATATAGCTCTTCTTCTTCTTCTTGTTTCGTATAGGCCAGCTAAGGATCACAACATTCAACTATTACATTTTGGAATGGGGTGTGATGTTTGCCCAGTAGTTCCGCATCCTCAGGCTGTGTTGCTCCTTCCTTTCCTTTGTCCAAAGGGCGCCAGTCTTCTTCGTTGGTAGCCTGTCCTGGAACTCCTTATGTTTAAGTATCTTTCCATAGCTTTTGTAGGTTTGAGGTGGAACAAATACTTCCGAGATATATGGAAGTTTGTGAAAAAGTATTATTCGCGAATATTGTTATTGTTATTTAAGCTTTCTTTAGGCCTTTTCAGTCGTGAAATTACCAGCGTTTCGCTCCAGTGGTATCAGTGGTCTCATCAGTTAGATTGCTACACTTTTCCAAGACGCTGGTGGCTAGTGCAAAATTGAGACACCACTGCAAGCCTCTTATGTAGGACAATGCAGTGACGGTGCACTAGGGGAGGCATGTGCCTCCACTTGTATAAATGCGTCCCTTTGGCCTTTATATCCAAAATCAAGTTCCCAGTAGGAAACCGTAAGGCGTAACAATCCAACTGATGAGCCCACTGCTACACTGGGGCAAAACACTGGTAATTTCAAGATTGTATTGGACTAAGAAGCTTAAAAGTTTTCAACATTTGCAATTGATGAAATTAAATTATGTTTTCCTTCTGGGAACTTAATTGTTGATATTATGTTTTGTTCATAGGGCACAAGAAGATCGGAAATTATTTTTTACACAACTTTCACAAAGTCACTTCAAAAAAATACGGCAACAAAAGAGCTCGCGCAGAGACACTTTATTTACAGGCGGACTAAATGGTACACAGTAGTAGGACACTGACACTGACGCGCATTACTATGCAATACAGTCACCTTCCTTGCACAAGCATTTGTTCCGACGGAACACCAAGGCATCGATTTCGGCATGGACTAAATCCGTGTCCAGTCCCTGAAATCATGGCATGACGGTTTGCTGAGCAGCTTTATCGTCGTTGAATCACTTATCACCTAGGTACTTCAACAGAGCGAAGAGATAGAAATCTTTGGGTGCCAGATTAGGGCTGAAGGGAGGATAGTCCAGATGGTTGAATTCGTCACCAGGGGAGTGGGAGTGAATGCTGCCAATTATTGTGACACACTGGAGAGTCTGCGGGTAATTCGCAGAGAACGACAAAGACATCTCTCAACAAGCGTCCCGTTGCTGCACGACAACACAAGGACACACGTAGCCAGCAGCAAGCGTGCATTGTCATGTTGCTTCCGATGGGAGATACTCGATCATACTTTCTATAATCTCAACGCAGCACCCAGTGATTTCCATATCCCAGGCCCGTTGAAGAACCACCTGGGGAATAAGTGATTCAACGACGACATGGCTGTTCAGCATGACGTCATGACATGGCTTCAGAGACTGGACGCATATTTCTCCATGCCGACATATATACTTTGGCGTACGGTACCGTTGGAACAGGTACTTGGACAACAAGAATAGTAATAGGTTTACTGATACCTGCCCCTAAAATAAAGTTTGTCAGTATGAGCTCTTGCTACGTCAAATTTTTGATGCCACCCATTTCTTTTTATTATTATTGTTATTGTCGTTGTTGTTGCTGTTGTTGTTGTTCCGGTGAACACATTCTCCGTCCAGTTAAGCTGCGCTCCTTCTATAAGGCCATCTATTTAATTGAACTTGAACTAATGATATGCAACATACTTGGGTTTGCTACTGTTAGGTGTCTCTACCATTGACCTAAGTGCTCCCTCTGGCGGGATTAAGGATAATAATTAATCCTTTAGGGAAAGTCGAATTTTTTAAGTTGGATAACCTTAGTTTTGAAGATTGTTTTGTTCATGTATCATAGTTGTCAACACTTCTACTGCTTTGTTCTTCTATAGTTACCAACCAATCAGGAATTTTGGGAATATTTTCTCTAACCAATTAAAATTGGGGGGGTGTACAGGCATCGAGCCTATCTGTAAACAGTTCTGGAAACTTCCCCTCGAAATGCCATAAACGCTGGGCACCTTAGGGCTGTGCCATCACCTTTGCTCCAGTTTAGTGAGTGCGATGCAGCTTGCACTTCGGGGGCAGGGGCCGCAGATCGACGTTCGGAAGGCCCAGCAACTCAAGGTAATGGCATAATTTTCTTAACATGTGATAACTCCGGCAGATAAATTGAGGGGAAGGTTTCAAACTCCTAGCATTCATGTAAAGTTCTAATTTCATGGTTTAAATGTAGCTTTCCGGCAATTCTGAGGACTCTGTTCAAATGCCACCTGGGAAACACGTAAACTAAGGAAACAAATAGTGATTACCCTCTAGTAATTCCCATTCAACTTGGTGTAGGGTGACTAAAGTTTCTAATCACCTAAACTTCTTAACACTCTTTTGGAATTTAAGGTTTCTCATTTAGTCACCCCGGCGTAGAATAGGCTTAGCCTCTATATCTTTGGGCCATAAGCCCACTTAGGGTTTTAAAATATTCTTGATGGAGTGTAAGTGCCTCGTCTCCTAACCTTTTGTTCGTGGCCAATCATGTTAAATCTTTTCTTTTTAAATTAAGACCATTTAGAATGGGCACTCATTGCCCCTGTTTATTTTATAATTGTTTATAGATCAGTGTGTAACAAGCCGTCGAGCGATAAATAAGCCCACATCAGGGCAAGAGATGTATAAATACTTTAGTTCAACCCCAGTGCGTTATTAAAAACTTAGGCCTCTGACAGGTTTGACTGTATTAAGTTTGGAGCTCAGACTCCTAGGCTATGTACGAGTAAGTTAGTAGAGCAAGCATGCTCTTGTAAAATAGTGTACCTGTTTCAGAGATATAATGCTTATTCCTTGCATGTTATCGTGTTAATAATTCGATCCAGTTTTGTTGCCTGATATTCGGACTTATAGTCCACGGTTATTTTGGGATCTGACGAACTCGTAGAGATTTTTATTATTGTTACCTGTTCCAAATTTTCTGTCATTTTGTTTTAAAAAGGAGGGAAAGAAATAAAATTTCAAAATTTAGTGCATTAACTTATGTTCTGGTCAGTTTCTTATCTGCCCAATCACCCCAGCACCTCCTTACACCTCTGTGATCTACGATATCCCCGTAACAATTATTATTATTATTATTATTATTATTATTATTATTATTATTATTATTATTATTATTATTATTATTATTATTATTATTATTATTATTATTATTATTATTTCGTTACGGCTTCTCTACGACCACAGGGAGCTTTGTCATGGTTCGGGTTTTCTTTATCTCCTCCCAGAGCCTCTTTATCCTGTCCCCCTTTCTCTCCCGTTCTTCAGCTGAGATTTTTAGTATACTCCTCTCTTGGCTTCCCCATTGGTGCTTTTCGATCCTATTCCGGTACATTTCTCTATCGTATAGCTCCGCCATATTGGTTTGTGTATACTTATTTCCCCATTGCTCCGTCCACATTCCCTTACAAGTCCAGTCCTTCCGGATTTCGACATCCCATTTGGTCCCAGTCTTTCCTCTCGTCGTACCTATTATCTCCCATACTCTTCCGGTCATTCTCTCTACGTCCAGAAAATCACAAGCGACAGTACCATTTGCCACTCTCAGGTTATGGTTACGCAGTCTCAGACGACATTCCTGCATTTTTTTCTTGGCCTGGAACAACTCTCGTCCTCTGCCGGATAGTGTCGTTCGCATTGTGACCAAGGAGTTAAACTCCAACAAAGCAAGGTAACATGCGTATCTCTATTGTGTGCGCTTTTCATGACTGCCCAGCTCTCGGCCCCATACAACGCCGCTGGACAAGCTACAGTTTGCTACACCTTTTTATTTGAGGTGGATTGGCACACGCCTATCACACAGCATTCCTGTGACACCCCTCAATCTAAACCATGCATCATTGACTCCAGCCCGCATTTCCTGATCAACGCCATCATCAGTTTGTAGGTAGAACCCTAAATATCGGAAATAGCTAGTTTCACTAGATATTGACCACTGATTAGTAATAATAATAACTAAAGCACGGATTTTCATGCCGTAACAGGTTAGATTGAAAACTAAATTTGATTAATAGGAAGTTTCGGCCACCCGGTCTTCCATTGTGTACAAAGAGTAATATAAATTATAGGAGTTCCGATGGGCCGTACCCCTAATGTTTATGCAAACCCCATAGCACAATCGTTGTGAAGGTAGACTATACTTGCTGCTCTCTTCATAAACTTTGCATTCCTACCTATAAATGCATAAAAATCCGGGCTCTAATAATAATAATAATAATAATAATAATAATAATTGTTTTACGTCCCACAAACTACATAATCATGGTTTTCCGGGAAGCCGATATGTCGGAATTTTGTAACGTGGGAGTGCTTTTACGTGTGAGTAAATCTACCGACACCAGGCTGACGGACGTATCTGAGCACCTTCAAATACCAGTGGCTGAACTTTGTCTTAAATGCCATCCGGAGTGTAACTGTTCATCTGAACGATTCAGAAAACTATGGATACAACACTAAGATAGGTAATTGTCGATTATTTTTGCATGTTACTCCCTCCCACTCCATCCCTAAGGGTGTTAGGTGTATTTTACTCCCACATTATTTCTCTCTAGATAATATTAAGTCATATGTGTACCAAGTTTGCTTGAAATTGCAGGTTTGCTTATAATCGCCGTCATTTTTAATAGTTTAGCTTCACCAATATCTTTTCGTTAAGATATTGCTCCTTAACGTATGCAACCCGCTAAGTAAATTTTGTATTGCGGCCTAGGGTAAGCCTTCGCCTGCAATTATTGGAGTGATCATTTAACGATTTGATTTTATTATTTATCAAACTTGACAGGACTTCGAGACATGCCAATCCCTCATAATTCATCGACAGATAATTATTCCCGAGAGAAAAACACAAAATGAAGCAAATAGGTCCAGTAGAACGGATAGGTGGACTGGACAAAGGTGATTTTAGTAAACGTTTTAATATGGAGATGGATATCTGAAGAGACATGAAATATAAAGCATATTTACATATCTACTGTAGCTGCATCATAAGTTGAGTAAGAGTTTGTTTGCTGAGGGTAACTGAATAATCTGGTACAAATAGTCCGTGCACTGTGGAAACAGTGAATAGTTCTATGTAAAAGTTATGATGCAGCCTGGTGTTTTGAAATCAATGAATTCGAAAACTAAACTGATAAATGATCATCAATGATATCATTTTTTAAACCTTGTTCTTCTCAGTTTTAAAGTCTTGCAAACAATGGATAGTAAGCACTTCTTACTCCCTCTCTGCTTTTATTGATCAGATACATTGTGAATAACTTAATAATGAATACCTTGTGAATAACTTACTGTAATAGCTTAAATTAACTGATCACAGACGTATTTTTATTTTTATTTTTTACAATTTGCTTTCCGTTGCGCCGACACAGATAGATGTTATGGCGACAGTGGGATGGGAAAGGACTAGGAGAGGGAAGGAAGTGACCGAAGTCTTACTTAAGGTATAGCTCCAGCATTTCTCTGGAGTGAAAATGTGAAACCACGGAGAATCATCTTCCTGGCTGCCGACAGTGGGGTTAGAACCAACGAGCTCCCAAATGGAAGCTCACAGCTGCGCGACCCTAACCGCACAGCCAAATCGCTCGATAGTAACACTAAAGATTACATTGTATTATAGTAAATGGAATATTTTGAGGTTTACGTCCTTTCAGATGACACGGCCACTCGCTCGATACACATAAATACATATACACGATTAATGATTTATGCTGTCGTCCGCCTGTCGCTGTTCAGGAGCAGTGTTAAATTGTGCCTGTCGAGGAAAATGTGCCCCAAATTTATGACTCGTCACGCATTTTTTTTTTTCAGTTTGCTTTACATCGCACAAAGACAAATAGATCTTACGGCCACAATGGGATAGGAGAAGGCTAGGAGCGGGAAGGAAGTGGCCATGGACTTAAACAATGTAAATCCCAAACATTTACCTGGTGTAAAAATGGGAAAGAACGGAAAACCATCTTCAGGACTGCCGACAGTTGGATTCGAACCCACTACCTCCAGAATGCAAGCTCACAGCTGCGCGACCCTAACCGCACAGCCAAATCGCTCGATAGTAACACTAAAGATTACATTGTATTATAGAAAATGGAATATCTTGAGGTTTACGTCCTTTCAGATGACACCTATGTTTCGATACACTGCCACGTAATTAAATTGCGAGCATTTCCTTATGCAGTTTTTAACGGAAAATGTTCTAGTACAACTCTGATACATGATGCCAGCACGAACCAAGTTACAGAGTAGGAATATATTCTATTAGAACCAATCGATACATATTTCTTCTTCTTCTTCTTCTTTCTTAATCTGTGTACACTCCAGGGTCGGTTGTTCCCTCGGACTCAGAGAGGGATCCCACCTCTACCGCCTCAAGGCAGTGTCCTGGAGCTTCAGTCTTTGGGTCGGGGATACAACTGGGGAGAATGACCAGTACCATACCCAGGCGGCCTCACCTGCTATGTTGAACAGGGGCCTTGTGGAGGGATGGGAAGTTTGGAAGGAACAGGCAGGAAGGAGGAAAGGAAGCGGCCGTGGCCTTAAGTTAGGTACCATCCAGGCATATGCCTGGAGGAGAAGTGGGAAATCACAGAAAACCACTTCGAGGATGGATGAGATGGGAATCGAACCCACCTCTACTCAGTTGACCTCCCGAGGCTGAGTGGACCCCGTTCCAGCCCTCGTAACACTTTTCCAAGTTTCGTGGCAGAGCCGGGAATCGAACACTGGCCTCCGGGCGTGGCAGCTAATCACATTAACCACTACACCACAGAGGTGGACAAAAAACGAAACATACCAGCATATTTCTTACATTAGTCCCATGCAAAATTTATAATTTATTTATTTCTTATATGTTTTGTTACCGCTGTTACATTACGTTATTCCAAGTAGGCCTACACTTATTGGGCGTCAGGAAGGACGTTGGGCAGTAAAAGCATGCCATATAATTTCATCTCGTCCCCCATCCCATACAAAATGGGACTAAGGGATTGATAAACATACACTCCTAATACTTTAATTTACCAGAGTTCCATCTGTGTTGGTTGGCAGGTGTAATTGCGAGGACCCAACAGATCGTGACGATCAACCATACGACGAGATTCACCAACCAGTCGAGACGTACAGTATGTCGCCCGCAGCTTGATACGATACAATGAATAGCTCATTGGAAGCCACGTTTGACAATTTTGTATGCATGATGCCGGTCAAGAGAACTCTCTGACTCATGCCAAAACTCATGTCAACGTACTCCTAGAAGTTGACCTTAACTCGTATAAAATTGATAGGTAAGAGAATTTCTGTACCCAAAGGTTCGCTTGTTCGTGAACTTCATTTTCGCCTCCTCAATGAACTTTTGGACTGTCATTTTATATCTGATGAAGACGGACTGAAGAAACAACGAGTCCCCACTGCACACCGTCATACACTTAACAATTCAGCAGCGACGATTAGGGGGGGGGGATTGTCCCCCACCACTTTGTTGAGAAAACATTACATTTTTATTCCATTCCATCCGGCTGGAACTAGGAATCATAGGAATGATTAAAAAGAGCAATTTTTTCAAGTCCTGTTGTCTTATCATCTAATTATTTCCTTTATATTATTTAATTATTAACAAAATTATTGGCGGAAATGCACATAAAATATCGTTCCTAGAGGATACCGATTTGTATAGTGCCACAGCAAGTAGTGGAGACTTTGCACGTGCTGTGAGGAATAGCAGGGGTATATTTTTTGGCAAGGTCATGGACATTGTGGTATGATTCGCCTGCTTGCCGCGCGCATTCGCCAGTCTAGCAGTCGCTTGACTGTTTGTTAGTTTGTTGATGTATAGTCAAATAAAAATTATTTTAATTGTATAATCACGCCCTAGTTTTATTTAATTGTAATACATGCGTAATGTTGTTCCTTCGGTGAAAGATTTATTGTATAGTGAACCCATGACCTTTGTGCCCTAAGAATATTATGCATAAACTGTCAATGGGATAAGAAGTTCGATTCTTGATAGCATGGAATTGACACGTGGCGAGGGGGTGATTACCTTCGGTCCCACGCTCTGGGATACGTGACGTCATTCGCACGTGTCAACGGCAGAAGAATCTTAAGTCATTTTTGTGAACTATTTCAAAGCGCGTGTATATGGCGTGCCCTAGCCAAGTCTAAAATATAGTGCCTATCAAAGGAGGTGATTTATCCAACTAATCGAACACGTATAAATTTTAAATGTCCATGAACACTACCGCCAGAAATGTAGCGAGTAGGTAGTCACCTTCAAAACCCTTGTAATTACTGTTTAGTTAAGTCAGAAAAGTTATAGAAATTTTCTTGGCGGCAAAGGGATATGCCCGAAGAGAGGGGGTAGCTGCTATATATAAGAATTGACGCCATGACGAAGCCCCTGCATTTTGTGTTGCGAAGCTGACGACAGAGGCTTGAGCTGCTCTGTGAAATCGAACGACAAAAGTAGACTGAGTCCAACCAACATATTTTAGCCATTGTGGCTGGGGTCTTGACTCCATGTGGAGATAGTTTTCTTGAGTGGAAATAATTGTACCAGATAGGACGGTCAAAGTACTGAATAAATTCTTATGTGATAAATAAAGTAATTCTTCTGCGAAAGTAATTACAGTCCATCGTGTGCGCTCAACAAAAACAAGTGAAGGGCATTTTCTTTTTTATGCTTTATTTCCAGGAAACCTGAAGAAATATAATGATCTGTAAAGGCAGAAATGTAAAAATGGCTAAATAAAAATGCCAGGGTCGCTGGTGAGCCCAATGATGAATACTGGCGTGACCACATAAGGTATGTGACTTACTAACTTACTACCTATTATATCTTATTTCATGATCTCTATGTGTGTATTTGAATGGGGTATATACGACGCAGTTGGTCACCCCTATGTGGTTTTTTTAAATGTTAGAATACGACTAAAAAGGGGTCATTTGTTTTATTTTCCACTTGGATAAATTTTTGAAGTCTTGCGAGTGCCGTATAATGTTGTAAAAATTTCTTGAATAGGTTTTCGAAGTGATATCACGTCCAATGTAGGTCGTCATTTCTGTGTGTTTATTGCCTATATTTTGTGATGTCAAATTAAGATGTTCATTCGACGTAAAATTTTTCTGTCTGAAATTTTGACGTAAATAATGTAAGAAATCCATAGTTACCCATTTTCAATCGAGTGGAAGCGCGCTGTCGGTTGAGAGTATAGTGTGATGAATTTGGTCACGGAGTGAAACGTTTTTCTAGGCCCATTTCAACTGTGTATGACTGACAATGAAAAGAGATTTAGTATAATTTTTCAGTCATTTTCGCGAAAGTACAGTTATTAAAATACGATATCATTTTATGCGAAGTTATTCACTATTAAAGCACTGTGCGTATTAGGCGTCGTGGATTCTAGTAAGGATTTTATTCCGGTTCTTTGTCGTTGATTGTCGTGAGCTGGGAAACATAGGTTAGTTTTGTCGTGTGAGTTGAGATGAGATTGGTGAATCAAGTTGGGGAACTGTCAATGAAGCCGGGACTTGTGGAAGCCCGAGGAAAGTTTTCTATAATGTTGGGAATGGAAAGCAATTTACAAGAATCCATGGCGGTATTAACTTGCGACGTGTATAATTATTATGGGCATTTTGAAGTATAATCTATGTGCATTTTGTTGCTTAGAATATCGTATTTGTTTAATTATGTCGGCGGAATTTAAAAGGGAGCCAGTCAGGTAGAATGGAACAGATGAAACGTATCACTGCCAAGCAGGCTTGGGAGAGAAGCCGTCAGCTGATAGGGGTATACGGCGGATATAACGGGTCATGCCAAATGTGTTACGCGTGGAATTGAGATTGTATTTCGCGGCAGAACGTTAAATGTTGGATTTAGTTGAAATTTTCATCCGGTAATAACCTGAGTGTTATTAGATACTGTAAAATTTGTTTAATTGCGGACGTAATGAGCATTTGATACCACGGACTTAGAGTATAATGAACAAGATTAGCCAAATTCAGGGTTGTCCAAAATATAGAGCGATGGTAGTGATGATTGTCTGGGAGGGGTGCGCAAACTTTATAAAATGTTATGACGAGATATGACATCGTAATTATATGACGAGATGCTTTTGGTCTGTACGTAGATTATTAGGGTTATCCAAGTGTTAATAATGGCTAGGGTTAGATTAGATTTAAAGTGTGAGGTCATGAAACAAGATATAAACGGGACATGCATGATGTATCTTTTCCAGCCATAGGAATCAACAGATAAACATCACCGGATAAAAAAATTTTACATCACAATTGCGTAGGAATTTGTGAAGGAACCATTAGTCCGCGGACATAGAATTTGTTGTTCTTTAAAATTTTATTAAATCATTTAAATTTATTTAATTATTAAATTCAGTGAAACGCATTTTGAAATATCTTTAAATCAAGCGAATAACTTGGAGATGCATTCTGGAAATCTTACTTTATTTTCTGGGGAATGTGTAAATGTTAACGTAACGATTAAGGGGACATATCCGAAGGTAATGGATTTTACTGCCACAAAGTATTGTGAGCATTTCTATTGTTGTATTATTTAACTTTGATTGATTGAGCAGTGAATGTGCTGGGGATAGTAAAGTGGAAACTTTGGTCATCAACCGATGTAACTTAATTGTGTTTAGCCTTCGGCTTAGAAACTTGGATGGTCTCGGGGTCATCAACCTCAGTGACTTAGATTAGGGCAATATGCCGCTGTAGCATCATTTTCCTTGCGGTCATCATCCACAATGACTTTAAAGTAACTTAGAAGTTTAGATGTCGGTCCATGACATAGACGCAGGTCACATCGATTCAATTAAGGGTCCATGTCGTATAACCACTGTGTGGCACACACCGATTGGACTGCCTTAATTATACCCAGAGTCCAGAGTTCGTGTTACGAGGGCTGGACCATAAAGAATCACTATGATGGTACATGTAGTCTCACAGGGAAGCCGAATTTAAGGATTTCCAGACTTTCCTTTCTTTAATTAATAATTGAAACAATGGTTTCTAGTAAGAATGCCCATCAGGCAGTTACGTCAAAGGCTCACACCAGTGTTCTGACCTTCTATGTAATAAAAATGATTGTGGTGTCCAGTGGACACGATTGATTTCAATAATACCGTTGACAAATCAGAACGCTTCAAAATTTCATGAATAAATAGGAATCTTTTAAACAGACCTTTCATTCAAGTAGATAGATTAGAATTACTGAACCCTACCTTACCTCAGCAAATGACGAAGAACCCGATACGACCCAAGAGACAGATCTCATGAACTTTGCTGATAGGTAAGAAAGGTAGGTATCCCTCAATATGGACCAAAAGGGTTCAATAGTATTGTGCCATTACACTACTCCAGAAGTGAAAATTCAATCGAGCCAGAATAAACGCGATTACCCACAGTGAAATTAAGCAGAATGAATAACTTCATGGTATATCACGGAAGTTCAGATTGATACAATCTCGAAATGTATATAATCATGGTGGCAGTGAAAAATACAAAATCAAGGGATTCGGACTGTTAAAATACCCAATACTGTAGAAAAATGACAAAATGACTGACAAGCTTAGCGAGCTGGCAGGTGGATAATCGTTAATGAGGAGATAAATGCTAAGTTAGGAATGAACTCGATGTATGAATCTGTGCGCATGAATCGGCTTCGGCGATGGGGTCATGTGAGGCGTATGGAGGAGGATAGGTTACCTAGGAGAATAATGGACTCTGTTATGGAGGGTAATAGAAGACGACAATGGTTAGACTCAGTTTCTAAAGATTTAAGAGGTATAAAATTAAATGATACCGCAGCACTAGTTGCAAATAGAAGATTGTGGCGGCATTTAGTAAATTCACAGAAGTTTGCAGACTGAACGCTGAAAGACATAAAGGTCTCTAATGGTGATGTTTATATCTACGTATGTAGGCTATGTTTGTTCGTTTGTTTTAGATGACTATTTGATATTAAAACTAAAAACAAAGTTATGATTTATTTACTTCATGTTTTTTTTGCTAGGGGCTTTACGTCGCACCGGCACTGATAGGTCTTATGGCGACGATGGGATAGGAAAGGGCTAGGGGTGGGAAGGAAGCGGCCGTGGCCTTAATTAAGGTACAGCCCCAGCATTTGCCTGGTGTGAAAATGGGAAACCACGGAAAACCATCTTCAGGGCTGCCGATAGTGGGATTCGAACCTACTATCTCCCGGATGCAAGCTCATAGCCGCGCGCCTCTACGCGCACGGCCAACTCGCCCGGTACTTCATGTTTTAGTTGAATATTTTCACGTAATCAATGCAGAGTGTACTCGGTATTGCAATAAATAGATTGACTTTGATTACACACGTACTTAATATTCAATAATCTTCTCCAAAAAATAATTAACTGGTAACATTTCGTAGAACATATTGTAGAAAAGGGGGTATATGCCCATTCTACATTTATTAAATCAATAATTTTAGAAAGTTTAAATAAAATGTTTGAGAGTTCGTCCTTCACAATGATACTTTTGTCCGACTAGTTGGCTGAACGGTCAGCGTACTGGCCTTCGGTTCAGAGGGTCCGGGGTTCGAATCCCGGCCGGGTCGGAGATTTTAACCTTAATTGGTTAATTCCAATGGTCCAGGGGCTGGGTGTATGCGTTGTCTTCATCATCATTTCATCCTCATCACGACGCACAGGTCGCCTACGGGAGTCAAATAGAAAGACCCTTCCTGGGATATCCCGACACTAAAAGCCATACGACATTTCATTTTAATGATACTTTTAAATAGCATAATAAAGAAATCGTAGTCCTATGTTACGTGTTGTGAGTAATGCACATATACACTGAAGAAAATGGAAATTGCTACACCCAGAAGGAGTGGTGCTACATTGCTGCAATTGAACATGCAGGACGAGTGTTCGGTTGTGATTCGATGATTACACCTTCAGGTCCCTCTGACCGCAAGTTTGGACAACAAGCAATACAGGATGTGCCCACCTCGAAATGCAATTCATTGATGAATTCGTCGAGGCATGGAGTCAATAAGGCCCTGGATCGCTTCCTGAGGAATTGTGGCCCATGCTTGTTGCGCTGTGGGTGGCTGAGGACGGTTGGCCAGTTGTCGACCCAACATGTCCCACACATGCTCAATAGGACTGAGGTCCGGGGATCTGGTGGGCCATTCTAAGGTTGTGATGTCGTGAAGAGTTTCTCTGGAGATGCGTGCAGTGTGAACCCGGGCATTGTCCTGCTGAAATATCCCATTAGCAGTGTTCGGCATCATAGGGACAACCACTGGATTGAGTTCCATATCAACGTACTGTTGAGCAGTCATATTGCTCTCAACAAGCACTAATTGTGATTTCACATTAAAGCCATTAACTCCCCAGACCATAATGCTTGGTGTTCGCCCTGTGTGCCTCTCGACAATAAGATCTGGGCGGCCCCTCTCCCCGGTACGTCGGCGCACACGATTCCGGCGATCACTGCGGGCAAGACAGAAGCGCAATTCATCACTAAAGACGACCCTATGCCATTCGTCGACCCACGTCGATCTTTCCCGACACCAGGCCAGC
The DNA here is from genome assembly GCF_040414725.1 of Anabrus simplex. Lineage (NCBI taxonomy): Eukaryota > Metazoa > Arthropoda > Insecta > Orthoptera > Tettigoniidae > Anabrus > Anabrus simplex. The sequence goes on from NC_090267.1 coordinate 300,616,072, forward strand.
CTTACACGTCGCTGTTGTGAGGTCAATGGAACACCTTCTGCAGTGACACGGGCTCGTAAGCCAGCTGCACGCAGGTGATTACCAACTGTTTGTTGTATAACGTGGGGTGTCACAGCTGCTTTAATTTGCGCTGCTGTTGCATTGGGTTCCATCCGGGCCATGCGAATGTTGCGGCGATCCTCTCTCACAGTTGTCTCGCTTAAGTGCGGCCAGTATCCAGTATTCGGGAGATAGTAGGTTCGAACCCCACTGTCGGCAGCCCTGAAGATGGTTTTCCGTGGTTTCCCATTTTTACACCAGGCAAATGCTGGGGCTGTACCTTAATTAAGGGCACGGCCGATTCCTTCCCACTCCTAGCCCTTTCCCGTCCCATCGTCGCCATAAGACCTATCTGTGTCCGTGCGACGTAAAGCAACTAGCCGGCTCACAGGTGTCTGTCGCGCTGGGCCTGTGCAGGGTCTACGTGTGTGGGTACCTTCATTTAACCACTGCTGCTATACACGTTGTAAATAGATTTACGGTCTTTTGATCCTCAGGCATGGACATTACTTGGTTAGTGCGTTTTCAAATTTATAGCAAGTGTTATGAATGGTCCCGGACTCGACAGCGAAGAATAACGGCCGAGAGGATTCGTCGTGCTGACCAAACGACACTTCGTAATCTGCAGGCCTTCGGGCTGAACAGAGGTCGCTTGGCAGGCCAATGCCCTTCAAGGGCTATAGTGCCATGTGGTTTGGGGTTTGGGTCATGAATGGTAGAATTCTTCATTAATTTAGTGAGGTTTCCAGCCTGAAGAAATGAACACTGAGAAATGGGGCAATATATTATCCAATTCTACCTTACTATAAATCAAACTACCATCTTGATGAGATCGAACTGACAAGGATTATTCATCAAGTTCTCAAAACGATTCTGTTTACCAAATGACAGGATTTCGGACCTCGTCATAACTGTAATACGTTGTTTAGTGGGAGTAGTGCCATCACTTATCTACGACCTGTGAGCGTCATGTTTAATCCACATTTCATTTACAATTCACATTTTTTTCTTCGTCTGCCTTAAATCAGCCTACTCTTGATGCATGTTAGTTATCAGCATTGTATTTTTATTTTTTTTCATTTAGTTATTGTACAATTTGTCCTTTGAAAGCAGCCCGCACGTACGGGAAGTAGATGGTTTGGATAAATCATATTTGTTCCTCTAATACGAAGCATAAAAATAATAAAGGACGATCAAGCTTAGAGCTGACCTCTCTATCCCATATAGTACCGTGGCTGAGAACAGTTTGTACCTTCCACTTATCTATGGACTTTCTGTGGGTTAGTGTGGTGTAATACATACACGGTGTCTCCTGCCGGTCGTAAGAGGCGACTAAGCGTAGGATCAAGTTGTCTCAAATTGGGAGCGTGGATTGGTGACTATGGTTGCTTCGCAGAGTCTGTCACTGCTCACACTTACGTGCGTGGCTCCTCACTTTCGCCTTTCTTATCTGATCATCCTTGCTGAACTCTTGTTTTCTTGTTAGTTTGCAAAGTTAAGGGAGTACTTCATTCTCACGTCTTTCGTGGCCCTTCTCTTTCTTTTTCTTTTACCCTTATTCTTCGAAGTGTCAGGCCTCCCCTATTCTTTCCTCTTATTAGTGTCGAGAGGGTATGGTTGCCCAGTTGCACTTTAAAATAATGATAACCAACGCCCCAATATGTGTTAATAGTGATGGTGGTGGTGATTTAGGCGGTTCCGGTTTGGGCGTAAGGCACCACCCGAGCAATGGATGAGGAAACAATAAAAACCTCACTCCACTGTCCAGATTCCGAACTTCATAATATCGGCCTGTTGTGCAGCTCAGGTCGATGCTTCCATATGTGCTTCCATCAACGGTTAGCATTCAGCTTGCTCGATCGAAAGATCCACGTTTTCGGATTTATTGGCACGTTAAGAGAATCCATTTTTTGAAACACAATTCTGGTATCCCATTGTCTCGTAAGACCATTACTGAATGAAGAGGCACTTTCAGTAGGGAAGGGTGCGAATTTTCTTTGGATCAGCTGAACGGAATATGACATTTCATGCGGTCTTAATGATGATGATGATGATGATGATGATGATAATGATAATAATAACATAAATAATAATGTAAATACACTGTATACCATTGGGTTGTTTAAGTGCATGTATGTCATAAATATTGTGTACCGTATCTGTAGTTCGCTGTCCCCGTTTGGATTATATGGGATTCGGAAATTGCTGATTCAGCACTGAAATATCTTTAATAGTTCATGCAGTATTCTTACTAGCATTCACAATTATTGTGATACCCGTTTGCCTCTTTCATCCAGTTTACTTCTACTTCCTCTACTGTGTTTAGCTGATTGTTACCTTTAACTTCGCCCATTGGATACAACCTAGATCACATTTAGATCTATGGAAGTGATTTATGAAAAGGAAGAAGCCTATACATAAATCTTTACGTAATATTACGTCGACGTACATTTTGTGAAATAGCCATAAAGCACACTATTCTTTACTATAGAGAAGAATAACCACAACGGAAAAGTGGTCCAAAATACTGTCGCTAGACGTGCATCAGTTGGCGGCCCCTTTAGTCGCTCGGTCGGACGGTCTGGTAAGGCTGAGCTCTCAGCTTACCCAAGTGCTATTGCAAGAGCATGACGCTGTTTAGGCCGGTCTTCGCTATTGAGATTCGCTGCGCACGCATTTCGGTGGCATACTGAATTCAAACAAAATGTTCATACACCATCATAACATACTGGTGAAATCTCATCTTTACCCTGTCTATTCCCAGGCTTCGCTACTTGATACTTTGCTCTCGTTACCTTCCTTGCTTATAAGTGTGCGTTTTCTTCACAGGTATGTTATAGTATTATATGTGTTACAGCGTTTTCGACAGATTGTAAAGTTTAAAAGTTATATCACTTTGCATGTAACATTATTGTATCACAATTTCACCGTGAACGCATTTAATTACCAATGTGAGGTTCTTCTGAAGTAATCGAAACTATAACTTTCTTCGCAATACAGCTACAAAGTGACTGCACTCACTCGTACCAATTCTACATATAGACACAATTAAATGAACACTAACTTAATAAATTTATTTGTCATCATTATTTTCACTTATTGCCCGTAACAAAATTCTTCACAATTTTACCTTAATTACAAGTCACAACACAAAAATCACAACGGAATGTCTTGACAAATTGTTAACTCTTTCGGATACCGGCCAAGAAAAATTATATATTCAATTATCAAACCAAAACAGGATGTTCAAGAATACTAAAATGGATCTAAGGTGAGTTTAGGTTTCCATTTTCTCGTATTTTCTGTTAATTCTAGACCTTATCTGCAACTGATAGTTAAATTCGACTTTTGGTTACCTTAATTTTTGAGAGAAGGGAAATTGATTGCCGGTACCCATAGTTTCATTGAAACATGACTTTTCTGCTCAACTCCACTTTTTGTGTAGCCAAAAGGGCGAGAACACTTTCCCTATCATCATCTTGAAATGAAACGGTTCCTAATTCTGTACATCCGATTGAGCGAGACATCTTCATCTTCCTGCGAGGGAATAGAGGTGTACGTGTCTACAGACCAGCGACGATTGTGAACTGGTACAGACTCTGTTGAACTGCCGGAATATGTGCTTAAACTGCTGCCCCCACAGCTATCGCATGTTAGTTCCGGTTTGCTGAAAGAAAAATTAAATGGGTGATTATAAAGGAATGGATTTCCTGTAGCATTGTCTTGAAAATTCTAAGAAAATATATATTTATACTATCAAACGTAAAAGGTTACAATTATAAAGATAATCTAAAGAATCTTGGCAAATTCGATAGCCACGTCATTTCGGATTATTATTAAATATTATCCTTGTATTCCACATTAAACGGAGTTAAAGATATTTGAGTCCTTACTTTCTTTAACTCAAATAAAAAACAGTGCTGAAAATCATAAGTCAATATTGTGCAAACAATTACTGTATAATGTTTATTGAGAATGGCATGGCTTATTATGACAATAAGAATTATTTTACTTGCCTTCTGATTACTTTACAAAACTAAAATTAGTTGCCTACATGTCTAAATATCAAAAATCACATTAGAATATTTCGAAACGTTAATCATTGTTCTCATCAGCATTAAAAGTTAAGCACAATAATACCTGTTGGTAGAAGTATATGTAGTCGTCAGGGATATCAGTGAGCTTTCCCTCTCCACAGGAATCTTCCCTTCGCATACTTTAACGGTAGGCATTGTAACCTCACAACCCTTACAACTTAAATACATTACTGGTTAAACCATCAATAAACTCATCACTAGTTACTGAAACCCTCTGTTCTTCATCGAAGGTAAACATTTGTTATCGGATAATTCAGATATCTTCTTTATTTCCTAAAAAACTCGTTGCATTTTTCAAGAATGCAGACCACCATTCCTTAAAGCTGGTTACCTCCTGATATGGCATAGGCTTTACTTCGAATGCATTCGAGGAATGTTTGCTTTCTTCAACTTAACCAAACCTTCCAGCAGCCTGTAAATGCTTTAGCACAATCTACTAACTAGTTCGTGTTAGTGACATATTATAAAAGACGCAATAAATAGCATGTTTGTGGAATTGTCCTTTCATCTTGGCGCAAAAATAATATATAGTCCTTTTTAATGTGCAATTCTGCCTCACCGTTGCTAGCATACTGGCATCAGTCTACCATAATGACTATCACTGCTAAGTAGGTTGCATATCTTCATAAATATTATTAGGGGGTGGTAGACCACCCGGTATAACACACTGAATAATCTTCAACTATACATCTGAGCACAGACAGCATAAAAAACAGGACGCAGCTGTATAAGTCTGATGAAGCTGACAGCCGTCAAATTGCGAGACTGTGGTCCAAAATGTTTAAATGCGAAAATAAAACGGAACATTTCCGTGCGGAAAGTATTACTCTTTGTATACGTTAGGAATACCTATGTAACATATTCAATTCGTTTTAAATTTATGCACTTTTATTATAATAACTTATTTAATTTTGTACTTGCTCGCTAAACAAAGTAAGTACAAGATAAATTCTGGAGCTCTCATTATATTAATAAATATGCTACTTCTAAATTATTCTCATTCTTCAAAGTAAAATTAAATATAAGAAGAACAGTCTTATAAATTAGAGTATTAATTGAAAAATGAAGTTAGATTAATTTTAAGACGATTGTTCTAAAATATTCTCAAATTATTGTCAGGCAAACATAAACTTTTTCAGAATAAAAATTTTTGTTTTATTTTTCTGATGAGTGATACCCTCTTGACATAACACAATATTTTTGAAAGAGCTAATTTCTTATGCTTGTCAACGAAAACTAAGAACGGGCACGTAAACCTGAATTTACTTTGTATACATATATTCGTACTGTAGCCGTCTATATTGGTCTTTATCTAGTGGAAATGAGAATGTAACATTCAGCTGTATGGCTGACCCTGGCCGTGGGACGTAACGAGAGAAGATAACAAGTCACCTGAGATGGTAGTTTTACTTCTGTTTTTCCAGTGCTCGCTGCAGTCAAGGTACTGTACCACGTGACCGGCTGAACACAACGAACAATATTCCAGACCAGATTATTCTCGAACCTTTAGCTCCAAGAAGAACGAACCAGTGATAGCCAACACTGTGCACTATGTCCAATAAGAGAATGTATGTCGAAAACACCTCCTCGGGAAACGATATGATAAAAGCTGTGCGCAGTTACTCATGCACTCTCTATTAACCCATTGCTATTCTACTCTATTACCCTGTTATTCTATTACCTTACGCTGCGACTCTGTTGTTCGACTACATGCTTGCAAGCTTACTGTCCTCCACTACAACACCACAAAGTTATTTAACACTAAGTTGGACTTTGTAATATTTTACACGGCTTGCCTGACCAAGTTGACTTCGTGCTGCATTAAAACTTCACACTACGAGACTACAAACTTCAGTGTTACGATCTTCGCTTACTGACTTACTATTACCAATTTGTTGCAACATGCAGTTAGTTCGCCATGATACGAGTTAAGTATTGTTCAAGATGAACGGTTCGTATGCTATAAACTTATCAAAAGCACATCCTAAAACATCTTGTAAGTTTCAGCAGACGGAAGGAGAAAATCAAGAGGACATCAGCTACAATCAACTACATCAGTGAAGAATCATCATGTTCATTTTATCAACAACTACTGACACCCAGCTGAGGCTACGCTGCAAGGACAATAAGGCGGATCATCCGAGAACATGATGGACTAAGTGAATAATCGAACCCCATCCACAAAATATGAGTGCAATTTTGTTATTTTCCTTTCATTTCAATAGAGTATACAGTAGTACGATCATCTTTGTAAAACTGATATTAACTATTATTTTGCAGTAGTTTAACATTCTATCCATTTCATCTTTATTTAGGTGAGGGTAGATTAGAGAATGTCTGCTGTAGTTCTATCTTGAATAGGATGCAAGCCGTATTCATAAAATATTATGAATTTATTGCACTTTGTCATGTAATATTAAGTTAACGAAAAATCAGTGACCTCATCGAAAACTAATGAATTCATTAATTTTGGAATTAATTTCAAAATTCAACTTTGATTTGTGATGAAATGAGATGAAATGGCATATGGCTTTTAGTGCCGGGAGTGCCCAAGGACAAGTTCGGCTCGCCAGATGCAGGTCTTTTGACTTGACGGCTGTAGGCGACCCGCGCGTCGTGATGAGGATGAAATGATGATGAAGACGACACATTCACCCAGCCCTAGTGCCAGCGGGATTAACCAATTATGATGAAAATACCCGACCCTGCCGGGAATCGAACCCGGGACCCCTGTGGCCAAAGGCCTGCACGCTAACCATTTAGCCATGGAGCCGGACTTTGAGTTGTGATGAACTTACGTACGGTTTTATTAGTGTTCTTCTTTGTGAATTTTCACGTGATAAGCGACTTGGTCATCATTTCATTTTCATGACAATCGGGGATTAAGAGTAATAAGCTAAAAATAAAGCTTACTGATCCAAAAATGTTACATCGGGAAATAGTGCCTATAAAAAGTTGTTACCGGGAGAATTGGTCGTGGGGTTAGGAGCGCGCGACTGTGAGATTGCATCCGGGAGATAGTGGGTTCGAACCCCACTGTTGGCAGCCCTGAAGATGGTTTTCCGTGGTTTTTATTTTCAAAACCAGGCAAATGCTGGGGCTGTACCTTAATAAATGCGACATCACTTCCTTCCCATCCCTAGGCCTTTCCTAAACAATCGTCGCCATACGACCTCTCCGTGTCGGTGCGAAGTAAAACAAATAGCAAGAAAAGGGTTGTTGAGAGTATAAATAGAACCTACTGTATAGATGGTAAAATTTGCTAATGAAGCCAATCAGTGCTCATTCAACTCGCGAAAAAGGCATGTTACTGTCCATTTTACGAATTGGGGGCTGTATAAAGCATTAGTAGATGTGTAGAATGATTTTCTGAAGAGCACGCATTGCTATGTGGGTGCAACTGATATCTATTAATTATTGTTACGGAAATGTCGTGGAACAGAGAGGTGTAAGCAGGTCCCGGGGTGAATGCGCGGAAAAGGAAATGACCAGAACATAAGTTAAAGGACTAAATTTGGAAATTTCATTTCTTTCCTTCTTTTGTTATTTTAATATGTTATTGATAGAAGTTTTGGAACATATAGCAGTTAAATATAACAAAAAATGAGCTCGTCAGCTCTGATAACAACAGCGGACTCAAGGTCCCAAAATCAAGTACAACATGTAGAGAGAATTATCAACACGATAATATACAAGGGGTGAGCATTATAGCTCTAAACAGGTACGCTTTTACAATAGCATGTTTGCTCCACTCGGTTGCATCGTCTAGGAGTTTGAGCTCCAAAAGTTAATAACATAACATATTTAATTTCCTCCAGATCTTAGAGTGTATAATCTTACCGATTTTTATAACGGAGAAAAATAACAACATCCAAACACAAGCAAACTAGGGAAATTTACAAGCTACACAAAATTAAACAATAACACAATCAAATCAAACCAGGATTGTTCTCCTACTGGGAGAGAAAATGAACTAGAATAAAGAACACCTCACGGCATCAAACCGAACAATAACACAATCAAATCAATACAAAATTGTTCTCCTATTCGGAGGAAAGATCACCTCGGCAACACAGTATTTACTCCAAGCAGTGAAAACTGCGAGATGGAGCCTGGTGCTAACCAGTGACTTGGCGGTAGCCATAAGATCGCGAGGTTGCTCACGATAAGTATTGGCAACACGGCACCCCCAAGAAGAGGCTAACAACCTGCCTCTTCTGAACTGATTGAGTCAGCAAGACTTGAATTGCATACATACCATACTAGTCACCTATCCCACAATACCATGACTTGCCGTCTCAATCTTAATGTTTCATCAGTCTGCTGAGTTAGTGCTCTCATTCCTCTTGCATTTCAACTTACTGTTTTCACAGTTTATGATATTATATACAATGACTAACTTCTCCATTTAATTTCTTGCCCACTTGCATACCTACACAACCAATTCTTTTCTTTTTAATGTAACCCATATGAATTTATATGGCCGCATCTTTCAATTTATTTATATATATATTTTTAACAGCACATAAAAAGTGCTTCAAATTCCCTCCCCTATTCCAGTCTTTAATCATCCAACCTATAATGTTGTTTAATATTTCTTGTTTACTGGCACTCAAAAGCTTCACTGTTACCTTTTATGTTTCTTTACATTGACCTACCAAGTGTAGGATCAACAATCGTTTTCCCACATAACAAACAGTGAATTATCTTTGTTCCTTATCCATCCCTTATTCTTGTGCAATCCCATAAGCCACCACAATAAAACTCCTCTCATCATCTTATCCACATTCCTAATATTTTTCTTTGAGACTTTTTCTTGCTAGTGACTTTATGTCGCACCAACACAGATAGGTCTTATGGCGACGATGGGATAGGAAAAGCCTAGGAGTTGGAAGGAAGCGGCCGTGGCCTTAATTAAGATACAGCCCCAGCATTTGCCTGGCGTGAAAATGGGAAACTATGGAAAACTATCTTCAGGGCCGCCGACAGTGGGATTCGAACCCACCATCTCCCGGATACACTATTACTACTTTCTTCCAACTGTTTTTGCCTTTGTATGTCCTAGATCCTCATTATTATCGATCTCTGGCTTCTACAGACGCTTCTATTCCAGGCATCCTGCCAAAATTAGCCCATACCCACCCTCTCCACATACAATTTAATTATTGACAGCCAGCTCCCAGCATACACACTTTTCAGTTGTGGATGGTCGGTCGCTTGCAACACTGTACCTCCTGCCCTCTTTTTTAAACGTATCCAATAGTTAAGTACTCTTATTACACATTCAACTTCTATATACTCCCCACACATTAATATCACCCCGGCGTTCGCTGTACACTGCGGGAGTCGCATTACCATCTTACTGATTTTAAAAATAATTTGATTTACCATATCCCTTTATTCCTCTACACCCCGTAATTCAGCCACATACAGTACTCTGCTTAACACTATTGTCCTTAACACTAACCTTAATATCAAACCTTAATACCTTACAAGTGATCCCCGGGAACTTTGTCTCTAGAATTTTAACTATTGAGTGAGCCGCGCCCCCTTCATTTTTGCTCTCTTTACTTCATCTTCTCATCCACCTCTTCTATTTATAAGCACTCCTAAATATTCCAGCTTTTCTATTTTTTCTATCCTCTCCCCCTGGACCACCCATATCTTTTCGTTCTTTCTTCCCATATCCTTACGTAACTATCACCTTCGATGTGTTACCATTAATTTTCAGGGACCACTTGCTAGCATATTCCGATACCGCATTCAAACTTCTCTGCAAACCCCCTCCTTTAATGTCAGTAAAATCACGTCATCAGCAAAAATCAATCCTGGGATCTCTAACTCGTTTACTATCGGCGACGCTCAGTTATTTCCTCCGTGCCCTCGTAATATATCGTTTATGAATAATAGAAATAAAATTCGGCGGTAACTTCCATCCCTGTTTTAATCCCATTTTAGAATCTATCGGACTCTTTTCTTAATTTTCTGCCAGTTTAATGCAACAAGATACATTCTAGTATATCGCCTCAATCGCTCTGATAATTTTTCTTGACACCCCTATCCTTCCTAATTTTTCTATTACGCTCTTCTACTCACTTTATCGAACGCTTTTCTCAAAATACATGGTAACTAGGTATACTTTGCCTCTTTCCCTGTTCAGGTATTTTTCTATGATAATCTTCGCTGTCATTATATTATCCGTCGTCCTTCTTCCCTTTCTAAAACCACCCTGAAAAATTGACAGTACCGATTTCTCTTCCACCCAGCCTCTCAACCTGTTTGCTAGTACTCCTGTGTAAATATTGCTCAAGGAATCCAGTAAAGTTATCACTCTATAATTACTCGGGAGTTTTTTTGTTACCCTTCCTCTTATAGATTTTGCATATAATCCATCTTTCACACCATTTTGGAAATTTACCGCCGTCGAAGATCCTATTGAATAGTTTTACTATGCCTTCTCTCATCTGTCTGTATTTACCTATATCTTTCCAAAACAAGTTGTTGATATCGTTGCTTCTCCCCGCCGACCTACTCTTAAGTTTACCTATCACCTGTAGTACTTCCCATTTCGAATATTTTTTTCAATCTCAAATATCGTTACTTCTATATCTCTCCATGGAACCTTTTCCCGCTCTCCATATTTCATTTGTCCTTCCCTCCTAATAATTCTCAGTAGTTCACCCACTGGTCGTAATCAATGTTCGGTTTATCAAACCTCTTCCCTCCATTTATTCATTTTACTTATTCTGTCCCATACTCTCTCGAGTTGGTTCATCATACACTCCCCATTTATTAACTCTGCCTTTTCCTTCACCCAAAATGTCTTCCTCTCAACAATTTTTAGTTTCTTTCCGTAATTTACAGAAAACTTCTCTTTCTGCACTCCCTCCGTTTTTCTATATTCCTTTAACAAATTCATAACCATTTTCCTTAATTCCTTGCACTCCTTGTTGTACCACGCTTCCTCCCCTCTCCTCTGTCCTTTCTTGCCCCTGTCTATCTGAGCTACCCTTTTAATTGGGTATTCAATTAATTCCAACGCTCTGTCTATACTGTCAAAGCTTCTTCCCAGCCACACTAACTAATTGTAGCTCGTTTTCTTTAAGGGCATCCATTCCTCCTTTACATTTTCCGTCCATTTACATTTATTTTACCTTCCACCCTTCTCAATACTCCCCTTTTCCAAACCATCTTTAACCACTCCCATATTTATTTCTATCATCACCCAGACCGGTGCATGGTAGGATTCAACCCAATCTCCATACTTTTAATTCTCCCTAACTTGTCTTTCGAGTTAATTATTAAATCAATACGCTTCCAGCCTGCGCTGTGATATACGTCAATTTCCCTTCCGTATCCCCATCCCACCAACAATTCAGAATATGTAATTTGCCTGCTGAACACAATTCCAAGAGTTTAGCTACATAACTATTTCTCTCTTGATCTTCACTTCGTCTTCCGCCCTCATTTTCATCTCATCCCCTTTGGACTCAGCTCACCTATCCTAGCATTCCGGTCATCAAATAGCAACATTTCATCTTTTTCAAATTTCCCGTTTATGATACAAGTTTCTAATAAATCCTCAAAAAATCATCAGCGTATAAGGAACTCTTGGCTGACAGTATGTAAAAGCCAAGCAAACCTTATTTTCTCTCCCTTTCTCCCTCCCCATATTCAACCTCAGCCATACCACCTCTTCCAACTCATTTTCAATGTCCTCTATTAGCTCACTAATCTCTTCCTTTATTAAAACTACTATCCCCCTCGGCGTTCTACCCTTTTTGCGCTCTTTTTTTCTTGGACTTATACTTTACCACAACCCCCTCATATTATCTCCTTTCCTATTTCTAACCACGTATCTAAGAGTGCCAAGACGTCAAAGCTTTCCACTACGTTTTTGAGCTCCTTATTACCTAATTTACTTAGCAATCCTTAATATTCACAAACCCTATCTTCCAAGCTAGTTATAACGTGCCCTCACTTCAATCTCCTCCCTTATGTTTACTTCTCGTTACTATGGCCCTCTCTCCTCCTGCTTCTGTTCCCTTTTTTGGGGGGGGGCGCTCTTTGCCCTCCTTGTCCTCAGCACCTTTAGATTTCTTTCCCCACAGATCTCTTAAACTCAGACTTCTCCCTTTGTTCATAGCTCCTCTTCCTTTTAATTTCCTCCCTCGAACCTTCACATTTGCTATGCACGTGTCGACTGGTAATTCTACTTGCCGCTCCTTGAGATTCTCCCTCCACCACTACCTCCTGATTCCTCGTTTCTGTTCCTACAATGCACTGGCCACTGACCCCTGCATTGAGCTCTCTTCTTACCTCGCCGTGACCCACCGCTCGCTCTGCGACATGCCTTCCATCTTGTCTTGTCACCATGTCTTCATCCTGTTTGAGCTTCTCTTCCATTGATTGCAGCTTCGTCACTGGCCACGTTCGTATCCATCTGCCATTGGATACCACCAGCTGTTGGCCCCTTATATGTGCCATCATTCCTTGGTGCCTGGCTTTCATTAAGTGTCTCCTTATAATTTTCAAATTCCTACTACCTTCACTTCCCATGTCTCTCTTATCCCCATACATCCTCACCTTGTAAATTTCCCGCGTTTCTTAACACAATCTCAGCTGTCAAGGTAGATAACAACTTCACTTTAATTAGTCTGTATCCTCTCACTTTGCCTACCCTTTCTGCATCATCGATGTCCACTTTACTGAAGTTTATCTTCATTTTATACTGAATCACGCCCACCACTTTGTAAATTATGTCCACTGTGTTTTCTCTCACTCTTCCCGCACACCGTACATAATTATACATTTCTTCATACGTTCCTGACTGCTGGTTTCTGCTTCTTTCTTCAGTTTCGACACCTCCTCTTCCTGATATTTACTTTCCCTCTTGGTATCACAATTTCTTCCCCATTGCTTCCCTCCTTGAGCATTGATTCTTCCGTTTTTTCTTGAATCCATCTCATAATTTGGAACTCTTCAGATTGATCTTGTATCATCTCTTTGATCTGGTCTAATGGGCAGGCTTCTTTCACTACCTCCTTCATGACCTCCTTGATCACTTCGACGTCATCCCAGCTAACTTTGCCACTAGTATTCGGGCCGGTGTTTAATTCCACGCCCCCTACAACCAGTAGCACAGTTATCACAGCTGTCACCAAAACCGCCTCTCCTATCTTTCCCAGATCCTCCTTACACTCCATTCCTTTAGTCGTATTCCTATTCATTCTCAACTGCCATCTCCCGATCACGGGCCGATATTGCTCTACTCCTATCATACTTCTCGGCACTCGCCACTCAGCACGTGTGCTCCCGCTGCTTGCTTAGACTAGACTGTCCAAACGTTATTATAGTCCAGCCTCTCAGAGGCACAAGTATCTTAACAATTTATGCCTGACCCACTTCAAATAATGTGTTAACCGTCAAATGTGTTTCCGCTCAACAGTCTGTTACGCACTCTTCTATAAAAAGTTATAAAATAAACACGGACGATGTGTGCCCATTTTAAATGACCTTAATGAAGAAAGGAATAGTGTAATATGATTGGCCATAAACAAAAGGCTAGGAGGCGAAACACTTGCACTCCTTCTCGGAAAAACTCTCAAAACCCTAAGTGGGTTTATGGACCGAAGTTGCAGAGACTAAACCAGAAATATCAAATGCCGAAAGAGTGTTAAGAATTGAAAGGTTCAGAAAATATTAGACACCCCGTATCGAGTTGAATGTGAATGAACAGAGGGTGATTACTCTTTGTTTCCTTAATATATATGTTTTCCGGCAGGAATTTGAACAGAGTCCTCAAACTTGTTGAAAATCTTCATTTAAAACCATAAATTAGGACTTTAACGTAAAATTAAAGACGTTTGAAACTTTCCCCTCAGGCTATCTGCCTGGATGTATCACATGTTAAGAAATTTCTGCCATTACCTACTTGCAGCCTCTGCCTACGAATAACTCACAGCACTCATTAGACCGCAGCTATGAAGATGACAGTACGACCCTAAAGCGCCCAGCTTTGATAGCATTTCCGAGGAGAAGTTCCGAGAACTCTTTTTAGGTAGGCTGGATGCCTGTACACACCCCCAATTTTAATTGGTTAGAGAAAATATAGACAAAATACTTGATTGGTTGCTAGGTACAGAAAATAGAGGGGGTCAGAAGTGTTGACAACCTGGACAAAATAACAAAATTATCTTCACAAATTTAAGGTTTGCCACCCGCAAAAATTAACTTTCCCTTAAGAATTAATTGTCCTTAATCCCGCCAGAGGGGGTACTTAGGCCGATGATAGAGACTTCTAATGGTTGAAAGTCCAAGTATCTTCTATTACACTAGTTCCAGTTTTATGACACAGATGTCCTTATAGAAGGTGCGCAGTTTAACAGAATTGTGACGTAACATTTAGGTTGTTATAATTGGATTACAAATGGGATAGAAAAATATAGCTTATGGTCGATTACACTTACTCACAATTGTGTACTCAAATAAGTAAAATTTGAAATAACAGTTTAGAATAGAAATATACTCCAAAATTGAGACACCAGTCTGACTAGTGTAGTTGTCACAGGCGATATGGGCAAAGAACTGCAGTTTGGTGATGTAAACAGTAAAGACCGTGGACACCTTTACACTGTGAGTGTCCAGCATTTAACAAGATGCTTCATTAAAAGGAGACTAATCAAGTTGTGTTTCAAAATCCAAATCGCAGCTAGTGGGCAGAGTTTTTGCGCGAAGCGTTTTGCTGAGACCTTTCCAGAAGTCTTACGTTGTAAGTACAGATTGGCAAGAGAATAGGGAAAAGTGAAACGACAATCAGGAGCGTACAACCACTTAGATTTGCGCTGTGTACCAATAAAATATGGTTACATTGGCAAGTTTTAGTGTATAAGTTGATTATTACAGAGTAGACAACGAGATTTAATTGAAACCAAGAAACTATAAATTTTAACACCATAAAAAGGGGCAAATTCTTAATAGTATAGATTCAATCAGGAAGAGAAGATAAAATTTACAAAATTTAATTCGCAGGATTAATGAATAAGGCAGATCCTGCAAATCACGACTACACTACAATATGACTAACACCCTATTAAAAAAACATCACTATGTTTAGAAAGATATATAAAACCACGAAGGCCACTGTATAAGAAAACCACCAGGGTCACCTAGAAAGAGAAAAAAGAAGCAATATGGGAAAAATAGAAATCAGAGGGCTGGCGAGGGGACGGGTAAGGAAGATTTTCAGCCTGCATAAAGGTTTCCAAGCGTCTGTACACGAAGTAAGTCTAGCGGCAATAACTGTTTGAAAATTGCAAATCAAGTTCAGAATGAACATGCTCGTAGATATTTTTAGTTGCCGCACAAAATGTAATACTGCGAATCCAACCTGAAGGGCATAATGGAAGAGAATAATAGTTCCTTATTAAGGAGTTGAAAGCACAATACGATTAATTTTTGCTCACCCAGCCAGCCGTCGAAAGTCCAGATATGATGTTGCCGTTAAAATAAGATATCGCATACGGGCCAGCCGTAATGCGAGTGCGAACGCCTCCCTCCACACAGTTCGTCACTGGATGTCTGCCTGTTCGAGGCCAGGGCAGGCATTTATAGTGGAAGATAGCAGAGTCCAGAATGTACGAGAAACAGACGTGACGTATATATGCAACGGACGAGGGGAGGGAACGGAGAGAGAGCAGTCGTAGAGTGCATATCGGGTTGGGTAAGCGGTCGAAGCACACGCTGTAGTGAGAGCAGGCTAGAGAAGTTGACATATGGTAAAGGAGAAATCTTGAAGTAATAAATACGTAGGGGAGCACGTTACATAACGGAGAAGGTGTGCCACCGGTACAATTATAATAAATATTCTGAAGGACGCTCAACATTAGTAAATAATTGAGGTAGCTATTAATCCCAGATGAAGGTGTATTATAATCGTAGGAATTGTGTGAGATGACATTCTTCAAATTCATTCCCAATGAAATAGAAGGCTAGTGCTACAAAGTGATTTCCATAGGATTCAGTCAAGAAATAAATGAGTTTACGATGTATACATTATTGAGCCATGTGATATTTAAGGGCATGGACAGATTAATTTGAACTGTAAGTGTTTAATAATTAATAATTAAAAATTAATGAAAGTTAGGAACCACGTAAATAGATTTATAACGGCCGTGTACTGGATGTGTGTTTGTGTGGGTCATGAGTGTTGATATATGATTATTATTATTCAAGAGATTTCTGAAGTTCACTTGTTCTGTCACGTTAGAAGGCTCAGATCAGTGTTAAATCTAGGAAATTCTAGTGATGGAAAGAATATAATTTTTTGTTTGATGAAGGCAAAAGTTATTCAGTGCTATAATAATAGATTATTAAGGAAGGAAACGCATTAAATACGAATCAGGATCGTATTATATTCTAATTAAATCAAAAGCCAACGAAATACGTACATAGAAAATTTCGAGGAATCGAAAATAAATCAAATTTCATGTAATTGCAATGAAATTAAATTTTCAAGTGAATGTAAAGATTATTGTTTGAGACATAATTTAAAATTACTACTCACGAAGTAACTAGTGAACTAATGAGTGAATAAACAAATGCACAGGCAAGAATTAAGGCTAGAAATTAATGTGAGCAACAGTAATTGCTGTGTAAAGCCAAATCAGAGCTGATAAAAATAATTGAATTATTGTAATAATGCATTCTTAAATTGACAAAAATCAGGGAGGACGATAAAATGATTAATTTGAGCAGTAAGGGAAAACGGCCTAGAATTATATGATTCAAAACAGAACCGTCAATAAGAAAGATGACTAATTAATTTACATGATTTAGAAATCAAGAGGAAGTGAGTGATTAACTAATTAATTAAAAATTAAATAAAGTGTATGAAAATTGTAAATACAGTGTTATAAGTATTGTAAATACTGATGTTGAACTGAAGATGTTAATCAGAATAGTAGAAATTTATAGAAATATTCAGAGACAAGATGTGATAAATGAATATAAAATGATAGGAATGACCACATGGTCAGGAGAAAGATATATTTTAATTTATTCGTGAAATAGGCTGAGTCTTAGAGATTAATTACTTACTTAATTAAGCTTCAATGAATCTCTGAGGACAGTAAATTGAAGGATGTTAAATTTTAACATATGAGATTTTGTCAGACCTAACCACGGGGTTTAGATAGGAGTAAGTTAGGAGATATCAATCTCATACTTCCGACCAATTCCAGACTCCGAATTAACGGACGTATTTTGTCTGAATTTCAGTAACCCTAACATCTGAAATCTTGGCACCGGAGAGGAGGAACTCGTCGTTGTCATGAGAAACATTACCTAAATTATTTGTAAAAGTAAAGTTTAGGTACATTTTTATTAATCTCAATGCCAGAACGTGTCATCAAGAAAGAGTTGTAATGTGAAGTTTTGTCTATTTTAATAAATGTCAATCTTTGTTGGATTTTCTGTGTCTTTTTCCACATGCCTATTCTCTCATAACCTATTTTTTTAAATGCTTCGATAATTTTGGCTATCACACACGAATGGTCCATCACAGTAATTTTAGTGTTTGCCGGCTGAGCTACGCCGGAAAAGGGGGCAATACATACATACATACTGTACCAGGAAAGCCTAGGTCCTGGCCCATATCAATCGAAAGAAACGTTCTTCCAGCATAAAATATCCGTCCGACGTACGAACAACTGAGCAAAGGAATGTTCCAGCATGTACCAGACTCCACGAGTGCACTAGGCGAAGTCAAGTGACGTCACCTGTCGCTCGAAGCTCACCTCCCCTAGATATATTTCTCGAAAAGAATTTTCTTTTCGCAAGCTTTTCAACGCCATAACCAATTTCAACGGGACAAACGCTGAATTGTAGCGGACGTCATAAAAGTTAATCCCTGCGAATTTCGAATTAATCCATCCCATGGTTGTTGAGTTATAATAATTTAAAATCTAAGAAGATTATGCACTCACGGTCACATGACCAAGAGAACCACCCCTTTCAGCGCCGGTATATATGTCAAGACTAACAAGCAGAGCAGAGCAGTACAAGGACGAGTACACAGATGTGTGTGTGAGTGAGACAGAGGGGAGACCGACCCTCGTACAGTATGTCCGCGCAGTCACGGTGAAAGTACTTGCCGTCGCGTTTCCGGAATACGAAGTTATATCGCCGACAAAATTATAAAAGACGTCGCACTGTATTTAGTATAACGCGTCGCGACTACGGTCTAATTCTAAAGACATTTTAGAATATAATACGAGTGAACGTATTGAAGTGCACATACCAAATATTTAACTTTCACAGAGTATATCATTACGTGTAGACTTAGTTTACTTTACATAATATTTAACTTCTACAATGAACAGAAACTAATGTGTAGAATTACCAGGACTCATTTCTTTTCGAGCATTGAACTGTGTTTCTTTATTCACGTAGTGTTCATGCCATATTAGTATATGACTTACAGTAGTAAACTGGGTGAATACTTAGAACTTTTTCTGAGGTAATATGACGTTATAATAACCAGATAATCAGAAAATAATCCTTAGTGACTTAATGACCGTGTTCAAAGACTGTGATTATAGACTGTGATTTGCCTTTTTCAAGTGTGAACTGTGTAATTATGGACGTTCTTAGTAACGACTTTAAATAGTATTTCATACAGAAAGGACTGTGATTATTCATTTAACGTCTTAAAGTTCAATTACGCCATAAACTGGGTTCGACAGTAAATGACAGTGTCAGTGATAACTACTCACACTAAGTGAATTTTCCGTGTGCGAAAAATCACCTTAACGAGCTGCAATTCTACACGATCCAGTTCCAGCAATCATCACCTCATCGAGGGACGTCAACATGGCGTGTTAATGGAACATCGCCGATCCTGATTCTCCACGGAACATTCCAGACATCCGTCCTTCAACATTTGTAGCAACATTTCTTTCATTGAGTGAGTAGTAACGAACTGACTAAAATTTTCTCATTAATTTTGAACAGTGGAAACTTCAGTGCCGCGTGTGAACAAATATTTCAGAGTTCTCATAATTTCTCAGAAGTTCATCTTTTGTGATTAATTTAATTTTCAAATTTAATTTTCATATCTCATAGAAGAACTTTAGGCTTTTCAAGTGTGCTATACATTAAGGTTTACAAAGTGAAAAACTGAAAAACTTTCAACAAAAATTTAAATCCCTATGTCACTTTGCAATTACAAGTGTGTGCTCATATTTAGAAATACTTTAGGTGGAAATCTAATACCTCGTATTCTCACATATGAAAGACTTTGGAATCAGTGATATTCATTTAATTTTCATTAACAAAATTCAAGAAGATTACATTTAAACTTTTAATTTCAATGCCAGATTTGAGTCCAATAATCATATTGCAGGGTGAAGAATCAATAAATTGTTTTAAAAAATTTTTAACCATCTATTATTCGCTCTGCGAGTCTATCCTACTCTGTATCGGCTCCAAAACCAAGTTCCACTCCCTGAGGTCCTACTCATGCCCTTTACCCAAGAACTTTTCCTGGTACAATACATACATACATACGTACATACATACATACATACATACATATATATATATACATACATACATACATACATTTTCATTATGGACTGTTATGTTTTTCAACGTTCAATCTGCAAGTCTCCAAACGCCAACTCAATCCTCTACTTGTAACTAACTATAGGACCGTATCTTTAAATGAAACTGAGTCTAAGAATCCTCATCCTGGTATCTCTCTCTCTCTCTCTTACTCTCTGTGACCGGATCCATTATTCACCTCGGTAACCTGTCCTCCCCCATTCACCTCACATGACCCCCACCGACTTATACGTACACCTTCATCAATCCAGTCATTCTTCACATAGCCTTTATCTCCTCATTGTGACTACCCTCCTGCCATTATTCCCACCTGTTTGTGCCAGCAATCATTCTCGCTACTTGCATGTTTGTTACTTCAAACTTGTAAATAACATACCCAGAGTCCACCCAACTTTCACTCCCGTAAAGCAGAGTTGGTCTGAAAACAGACCTCTGTATAAATAGTTTCTTCCGGGAGCTGACTTCCTTCTTACAGAGAAGTGTTGATTGCGAAAGCCAACTCACTGCATTATCCTTGCGGTACCTTGAATTAAGTCTCACTTAAAATACTACACTCCAGGGAGAACACGTATTCTAAATTCTTGAAATTATCTACCTGTTCCAGGTTTGTATTCCCAGCCTGGCATTCAATTATTTTAGGTGTCTTGCCTAATGACATGACCTTAGTTTTGAAAAGGTTAATTTTGATATCACACTCACTGCACCTATCTTTTTCAACATATTTCACTGTAGGCTTTCGCTAGAATCTCTTATGAAGGTAAAGTAGCTGGCACAGGTCAAATTACTTACTGCATTTCCACCTAAGTAAATCCCTACCCGCCACTTTAAATCTTTCAGTAGATCATCTATGTAAACTATAAACAACAAAGGTGAAAGATTACAACCTTGTCTGTCTCCTGTATATACCTTGATCCAAGAACTAATTGCACCACCAATACTCGCCGTAGCCGAGTTGCCAGCATAAATGCATTTTGATTTTACTGTAATAATCTACCTCCACACCCATAGTCCCCTAACACTGCGAACATCTTTTCCCTCGGTACTCTGTCATATGCCTTCCCTACATCTTCGAAACATAAACATAACTGCCCATTCCTCTCGTAGTAATCTTCAGTTACCAGGCGCATAGTAAAGATCTGATCCTGATAGCACCGCTGTCATCTGAAACCACACTAGTTTTCATCCAAATTACTCCGAATCACTGATCGCACCCTCCCTTCCAAGATGCCAGTGATCACCATGCCTGGTATGCTTATCAATGAAATACCTCGATAGTTGTTACAATCCTTCCTTTTTTGTTTGTAGATATGTGCAATTACTGATTTTGTCCAATCATAGGGCACATTACCAACACTTCATGGTAATCCTATTACTCCATGAAGTCATTTCTTCCCAGCCTTTCAACTATATTTTACCATTTCAGGTCTAATTTAATCTATTCCTGCTCCTTATAATGGAGTTTATTTACTATCCTTTCCAGTTTCTCAAACGTAATTTCACCAACATCCTTGTCCACCTCCCCATGAGCTCGATTGTTCGTGACGTCAACAGAAAAATTTCCCTTTATGATGAATATATATTCCTTCCACCTGTCCAGTGATTAATTGTAATGTGTTATTAGTTCACCTGATTCATCCAAAACAATGTTCAATTCAGTTTTCCCTTCATTTCTAAGATGCTTTGTTACTGTCCAGGAAGGTTCTCCTACCGCTTGAAATGACCTTTCCAGTTCATTACCGAAATCTTCCCACGCCATCTTCTTGGATTCGAAAAGTTTTTTTTTTTTTGCTCTGTTTCTTTCATCTACGTACAATTTCTTATCTGCATCAGTCCTTGTTTGGAGCCATTTCTGTAACGCCTTCCTTTTACGTTTAAAAGCTGTCCTCACTTCATCATTCCAGCATGCTGTTCGCTTTTTGCTATCTTTTCACACAGTTGTTCCTAGGCATTCCCTTGCTATTTCTACTACAGCATACCTGTATGCCACTCATCCTCTTTCTATATCCTGAACCTATTAACAGGTTCTAATGTTTGGAACTTTTTTACTTCTCATATCCATGTACTTCTGTCTAATTTTCTCGTCCTGGAGATTTTCTACCTTATTCGTCTGCAGACAGATTTCTCTTTCTCTACCCTAGACCTAGAATTATTTTTGTTCACTACAATGAGGTAGTGGGCTTTATCATAAAATAATTCCCGAATACCCGCATATTCCTCACAGATTTACTGAATTCAAAGTCGGTTATGATATAGATTATTGAGGTGTCTTGTGCCCCTATCCTCCCATGTGCAGCAGTTAATAGTCTTATGCTCGAAGAGTACTCGTAACTGCTAATTCATACTAGCACAGAAGTCCAGTAAACGCTTCCCACTCCTGATCGCACCCTCCCTTCCAAGATGCCAGTGATCACCATGCCTGGTATGCTTATCAATGGAATACCTCGATAGTTGTTACAATCCCTCCTTTCTTTTGTTTGTAGATATGTGCAATTACTGATTTTGTCCAATCATAGGGCACATTACCAACACTTCATGGTAATCCTATTACTCTACGAAGTCATTTCTTCCCAGCCTTTCAACTATGTTTTAGCATTTCAGGTCTAATTTAATCTATTCCTATCTATTCTATTTTCCCAACATTTACAGGTCAACCTTTCGTATGCTTTAGTTCTATTTCCAACTCTGGCATTGAAATATCCCATCCTTGCTGTTGTGCCTGATTATGACGTCACTCAGTGCTTCATGAAACTTGTCAACTTCATTC
The DNA here is from genome assembly GCF_040414725.1 of Anabrus simplex. Lineage (NCBI taxonomy): Eukaryota > Metazoa > Arthropoda > Insecta > Orthoptera > Tettigoniidae > Anabrus > Anabrus simplex. The sequence continues at coordinate 300,638,596 of NC_090267.1, forward strand.
TCATTTGTATCCTCACATGGTGGGTAGACCGAGACAATTCTCCAAAAGCTAAATCTATCCACATCATCCGCTCATTTAACTGCCTAACAGAAACTCTGCTGCATGCAAAAGTATTCCTGATGAACACTCCTAGCCCATACTCAGCCCTTCCATTTTTATCACCCTTTAAGAATATTTTATTATCTCCTATCTCTTCCCCATTATCGCCCCTTAACCGAATATCATTAATTCAAAGCACATGCAGATGTATCCTCTGTGCTCACTCAGCCAGTTCTAGTTTCTTTCTTGCGTATTAATACTGATAGCTCTCAATCGAATTCCATTGCGTGCCAAGTTGTTTCCAAAGAGTCCCTCGCCTGTTAAAAGGAGGTGGGACTCCATTACTCCCACAGATCCGAGGCTTGCTTAAAGTGTTCAGAGCTGGGAAAATTCTTTGAAACAGGACACTCCCCTACTACACTAAGTCCCACTAAGGATCTCTCCTCTAACGGGTTAGGGTCCTTGGTGGACTGTATAGTCCTAGCCGTCTGAGCACGAGGAGAGCCAAGATTCAGAATATGTCCGAGATGCCCAATCTCAATCCGTAGCAACTGGTATCTAGACTCTCAAGACCGCTTATTAGGCCACTCAACCATTGCCGATGGTTAACGAACTTGGAAATGTTTACAGTAACCCACACCACGAGCCATGAAACAAAATATTTCATTTTGGAAAAATACGGTCCACCTCTGTGGTGTAGTGGTTAGTGTGATTAGCTGCCACCCCCAGGGGCCCGGGTTTGATTCTCGGCTCTGCCACTAGATTTTAAAAGTGGTACTAGGGCTGGAAATGGGTCCACTCAGCCTCGGAAGGTCAACTGAGTAGAGGGGGATCGATTCCCTCCTCAGCCATCTTGGAAATGGTTTTTCGTGGTTTCCCACTTCTTCTCCAGGCAAATGCCGGGATGGAACCTAACTTAAGGCCATGGCCGCTTCCTTCCCTCTTCCTTGTCTATCCCTTCCAGTCTTCCCATCCCCCAGCAAGGCCCTTGTTCGACATAGCAGGTGAGGCCGCCTGGACGAGGTACTGGTCATCCTCCCCAGTTGTACCCAGACCCAGAGTCTGAACCTCCAGGACACTGCCCTTGAGGCGGTAGAGGTGGGATCCCTCGGTGAGTCCGAGGGAGAAGCCAACCCTGGAGGGTAAGCAGATTAAGAAAGGAAGAAAGAGAAAGTACTTAGGTATTAGGCCTTTTTAAAACAATCATTCACCATCATCATTATCATGGTGCCCAGCTCCATGGCTAAATGGTTAGCATGCTTGCCTTTGGTCCAACAGATTCCGGTTTCGATTCCGGCAGGGTCGAGGATTTTAAACGCAATCGTTTAATTCATTTCGCTCGGGGCCTGGGTGTTTGTAATGTCTTTAACATTAAAAATCATCTTAGATATAGCCCCACTTTCACAGACATGACGGTCACCTACAGGCTGCCTACTAGAAAAAGGCTCCCCGGTGGCCACACGCCATTATTATTATCAATGTGACATTTCAATAAGGCCCACTCTCCTTATAGGCCGCTTAGGTGAAGCTGTGTTTATGACTAGACCTACGGATTCTGCCACAAATAAATATCACTTCTTGCACTGTACAGTGTGCCATCCAGCAGTGGTACACCTCCAAACTCTATTATTGTCGTGAGACATTTCTTTTTCGGGGTTGGTGCACCCTTTCTCCCAATTGTTACGGTGGCATTCACTCAGTCCAGGATACGGCCAACCTATTCGTTATAAAACAGCGGTGCAGTGTCACCAGAATTGTCTTTGGTACTTCACCGGAATTTGGATATCCCCTCTATTTGTGTGATTTGGAAGAAAGTAGCCCACCTCTGATATGTGAATTGTAAATCGTGGAACTGCTCCGTCAATTCCTCTTATGGCTGAGGAAGTTTTTTATACATTCTTTTTTACATCGCAGTGACACAGATAGGTCTTATGGCAACTATGGGATAGGAAAGGGCTAGGAGTGGGAAGGAAACAGCCATGCCCTTAATCAACGTACATCCCCAGCATTTTCCTAGTGTGAAAATGGGAAACTTCGGAAAAAATCTTCTCGACTGCCGACAATGGTGTTCCAACCCACTATCCCCGAACGCAAGCTCATAGGTTTATTTTTTAATTACATAAATATTAGGGTATGATCTTCGGATTTTTTCAATTAAATCATATCGGGAATATCTTCCCCATTTAGTTAATAATAAGGCAAACTCTAATCGCCATGCTGACTTAACGTTAGTGCAGGGATTTAAATGCCGATTACATCAGGATTTTTGAGTGATTTATATTTGTTAAACGATCTCTTTTCTGTTTCTGCGACTAGGTATTTTTCTAAATTTAAACGTTATTTAACCAGTTAGGACTTTGTTTTCCATCCTCCTAGTTACAGCGAAGTTGGGCTTATCCCCTGATTCTATTTGGCGCTTCTGTCCCATTAGGTGATTTTATTAAGTCATTCTTTGGGGATTTCATGTGATATTGAATCCCTATCCTTTTCCTATTGTAGGCCTTTTCTATACTGGTCTTTCTTCTGATTTGGTTTCAAATTTCTCTAAGGCAAGTAATGTAAAGTGAGATCAACTCTTGCTTCTTGGGTGGAATATCCAAATTAGGTTTTATGTACTGTATGTAAGAACTGGTTTCGTATTTCCTTTTAAAAATACCAAGAATTTGATATTCGAGCCTACTTTTCGTTACGTGAATATATCATTTCTCCGTATAAATTAGGACTCGTGAACCTACTCCCTTTCTCCTTATTTTTTATTGCTCTGCAAGCATTAGTTTCACGTCGTCATTTAGATTTGTTGAAAGCCGGGTTCGTGAACTTTCAAAGTGATTATTGTTTTGATAATTTATCCCCTTTATTAATCTCACTTTAATTTTGTTAATTCAGGTGTTCAATTAATTGTTATTGTATATATGCGACGACACATACTCTATGTATTCTGGCCGTCGACCTAAGAACATCTTTTGTCCCTACTTTGCACCGTATGTTGTGAACCTGCATGTATTTGGAAATGGCGGGAGTGTAAAGTGTTGAATGTGAGGAAAGGAACATTAAGGACGACATAAACACCCAGTCCCCAGGCCAGGGGTATTAATCATTTACAATTTAAAAATCCCTGACCCGGCTGGGAATCGAATCCGGGGTCGCCGAGTGACGGGCGGACGCGTTGCCCCCTAAACCGTGGGGCCGAACTATTGTATATACAGAGTGTTTCAAAAAGGACATTACAACTTTAACAGCTCATAGTTATTTATTCATTTTACTTACAGAAATGGTTTTGGTGTCATCTTGACTGACAATAGATCAAGTTTTACCTAAACAGGTTGAATATGACCTCCATCGGTCATGGTGTACACACCCCATCTGAAGTCGGTTTCTTCCCAAACTCGCTGCAGCATGTCAGGCGTGACTCGTTCAATTGCGATGCAGATTCTACGTCTGAGTTCTGGTAGAGGATCTGGTAAGGGTGGAACAAACACTGTATCGTTGACGAATCCCCACAAGTCAAGAGGTGTCAGGTCTGGTGAGCATGGGGGCCATGCAATTGGTGCACCTCGTCCAATCCACTTACCCGGAAAGCGTACATACAGGAAATCCTGGATGTCGGAGAGGTAGTGGGGCGGTGCGCCATCTTGCATGAAGTGTACACTGAGTTCTTGGTCATAGATTTTCGAGGACTGTGCTCAAAGCGTTGTCTCACTTGCTCTACGACATCGTCAGACGTACGTGGACGACCTGAGGTGAAGGCAGCCACCTTTGCCGCAATTGCCGCTAGCGCTTGCAGTGGCGCGATTCTGTACTAGCGTACCACGCGAGTCAAAACTTGATCTATTGTCAATCAAGATGACACCAAAACCATGCCTCTAACTGAAATGAATAAATAACTATGAGCTGTCAAAGTTGTAAAGTCCTTTTTGAAACACTCTGTATAATAGGCCTACCTATAATTGCTTCACGCATACAGGTTCCATGAACCCTTACGACAACCATGTGTTTCAAGAGTTTCACAGCCTTGTGATATGATCTTTGAACCATGTCAAAGAACCTTTGCGATGTATCTGAACAGTTAGAGAAAGAATAAATAAGAATGCACAATGCGACTGAAGAACACAGTACTGTACCATTACGTTACGATTGACGTCAATTTACATGAATATAGATCGGAAGAAAAATGGCGCAGATCAGCTTCAAACGTTGAGAATGCACGGAATAACTTTTTATGACAAGTTCACCGCAATTAGGAGGCAGTGCCTGGCGAGATGGAAAGGAAACTCTATGAGAAATGAACCATTGAACGTAAAAAAAAATTGAAAAACGTTCTATTATTATCTACCTTGGCAAGAAGATTTTCGTCGTAAACGAACTGTGAATTGCAATTACCTGACCAGAAGATTAGCTGACATAATCAATATAACCATAATAGGAGCCATACGAAGGAAGAATCCAGAAACAAACTACCGGAAAATACGTAAAAACGGCAGGGAAACACGCATAATACATTTCAAATACTGTACGGAAGAAGAGGTGTCGGAATGCGGCATTCGTAAATAAGGCTTACACTGACTTAATAAACGGCCAAATTTTCCTCAAATTATACGTATAGCCCATTTATAAGATTTAAAGAACATTATTCAGACAACAGAGAAAACCAAGGAAGAACCAGTTTATGAAAATAAAATTGAATCTGAGCAGTATCTATAGATAAAAGAAATATAAATACAGTTAGACAAAGTCCTTGGAAGAGCTCTATATACTGAAAATTAAGATGTATTCTATCAATTTAATAATATATTTTCGTTGCATGGAAATTGGACACGAAATGGAGCTAGCCTAAAGCGATGGAGGAAGGCTGACCAGATCATCGTAAGCTCAAGCCTGAAGACCTAGAGATCCAGCATGGCGTAATCCAGCACAAGGCTAGACGTTCCGAGATGCCGTGAGGAGGAAGAAGAAAGCAACGTCGGACATAGAATGGCCTGAGATAAGTAACATTATAATAAATTTAACTATAAAGTATTTCATTTGGTGTAGTATAATTGTAGAAATGCTGAAGTGCCAAAGATATGACCTGTTTGTGCCAAGGTGTGAATTCTAAGGCATATGCCGGAGAAAATAACCACAGATACGTATTATTTATGTGTAGTAATATACCGCCGTGCTCATAAGTTTGATCTGAGGTTAATGTGAGCAGTATCGGGAAAAGAATTGATGTTTTTGAACCTATATGCTTAGGGGAACGTCGTATTCAAGCTAGGCGAGGCTGAGATATGAAAGTGAAGTGCAGGATTTATATAAATAAAATTGTTCGTGTCTGTTTGTTTGTCTGTTTGTTCCACCATCACGTCGAAACGGCTGGATAGATCTCAACCAAACTTCATATTTAGAGTATACTCATCCCGGGGAAGGTTTCGATATGCGTATCATTTTAAAATCTTTGAATACACAGGGGCTTTATAGGAAAACCAGAATGGTTTTCCACCATCACGTCGAAACGGCTGGATAGATCTCAACCAAACTTCATATTAAAGTATACTCCTCCCGGGGAAGGTTTCGGTATGCATATCATTTTAAAATCTTTGAATACACGGGGGGTTTATAGGAAAACCAGAATGGTTTTTCCACCTTCACGCCGAAACGGCTGGATAGATCTCAACCAAACTTCATATTTAGAGTATACTCCTCCCGGGGAAGGTTTCGATATGCATATTTTAAAATCTTTAAATACACGAGGGTTTTTTAGGAAAACCAGAATGGTTTTTCCACCATCACGTCGAAACGGCTGGATAGATCTCAACCAAATTTCATATTTAGAGTATACTCATCCCGGGGAAGGTTTCGATATGCATATCATTTTAAAATCTTTGAATACACGGGGGTTTATAGGAAAACCAGAATGGCTTTTCCACATCACGTCGAAACGGCTGGATAGAACTCAACCAAATTTCATAGAGTAAACTCATCCCGGGGAAGGTTTCGATATGCATATCATTTTAAAATCTTTGAGTACACGGGAGGTTTATAGGAAAACCAGAATGGTTTTTCCACCATCACGTCGAAACGCCTGGATAGATCTCAACCAAATTTCATATTTAGAGTATACTCATCCTGGGGAAGGTTTCGATATGCATATCATTTTAAAATCTTTGAATACACGGGGGTTTATAGGAAAACCAGAATGGTTTTTCCACCATCACGTCGAAACGGCTGGATAGATCTCAACCAAATTTCATATGTAGAGATACTCATCCCTGGGAAGGTTTCGATATGCATATCATTTTAAAATCTTTGAATACACGGGGGGTTTATAGGAAAACCAGAATGGTTTTTCCACCATCACGTCGAAACGGCTGGATAGATCTCAACCAAACTTCATATTTAGAGTATACTCCTCCCGGGGAAGGTTTCGATATGCATATCATTTAAAATCTTTGAATACACGGGGGGTTTATAGGAAAACTAGAATGGTTTTTCAACCATCACGTCGAAACGGCTCGATAGATCTCAACCAAACTCCATATTTAGAGTATACTCCTCCCGGGGAAGGTTTCGATATGCATATCATTTTAAAATCTTTGAATACACGGGGTGTATATAGGAAAACCAGAATGATGTTTCCACCATCACATCGAAACGGCAGGATAGATCTCAACCAAACTTCATATTTAGAGTATACTCATCCCGGGGAAGGTTTCGATATGCATATCATTTTAAAATCTTTGAATACACCGGGGTTTATAGGAAAACCAGAATGGTTTTTCCACCATCACGTCGAAACGGCTGGATAGATCTCAACCAAACTTCATATTTAGAATATACTCCTCCCGGGGAAGGTTTCGATATGCATATCATTTTAAAATATTTGAATACACGGGGGGTTTATAGGAAAACCAGAATGGTTTTTCCACCATCACGTCGAAACGGCTGGATAGATCTCAACCAAACTTCATATTTAGAGTATACTCCTCCAGGGGAAGGTATCGATATGCATATCATTTTAAAATCTTTGAATACACGGGGGGTTTATAGGAAAACCAGAATGGTTTTTCCACAATCACGTCGAAACGGCTGGATAGATCTCAACCAAATTTCATATTTAGAGTATACTCATCCCGGGGAAGGTTTCGATATGCATATCATTTTAAAATCTTTGAATACACGGGGCGTTTATAGGAAAACCAGAATGTTTTTTCCACCATCACGTCGAAACAGCTGGATAGATCTCAACCAAACTTCATATTTAGAGTATACTCCTCCCGGGGAAGGTTTCGATATGCATATCATTTTAAAATCTTTGAATACACGGGGGGTTTATAGGAAAACCAGAATGGTTTCTCCACCATCACGTCGAAACGACAGGATAGATCTCAACCAAACTTCATATTTATTGTATACTCCTCCCGGGGAAGGTTTCGATATGCATTTCATTTTAGAATCTTTGAATACACGGGGGTTTATAGGAAAACCAGAATGGTTTTTCCACCATCACGTCGAAACGGCTGGATAGATCTCAACCAAACTTCATATTTAGAGTATACTCCTCCAGGGGAAGGTATCGATATGCATATCATTTTAAAATATTTGAATACACGGGGGGTTTATAGGAAAACCAGAATGGTTTTTCCACAATCACGTCGAAACGGCTGGATAGATCTCAACCAAATTTCATATTTAGAGTATACTCATCCCGGGGAAGGTTTCGATATGCATATCATTTTAAAATCTTTGAATACACGGGGCGTTTATAGGAAAACCAGAATGTTTTTTCCACCATCACGTCGAAACAGCTGGATAGATCTCAACCAAACTTCATATTTAGAGTATACTCATCCCGGGGAAGGTTTCGATATGCATATCATTTTAAAATCTTTGAATACACGGGGGGTTTATAGGAAAACCAGAATGGTTTTTCCACCATCACGTCGAAACGACAGGATAGATCTCAACCAAACTTCATATTTAGAGTATACTCCTCCCGGGGAAGGTTTCGATATGCATTTCATTTTAGAATCTTTGAATACACGGGGGTTTATAGGAAAACCAGAATGGTTTTTCCACCATCACTTCGAAACTGCTGGATAGATCTCAACCAAATTTCATATTTAGAGTATACTCTTCCCGGGGAAGGTTTCGATATGCATATCATTTTAAAATCTTTGAATAGACGGGGGTTGATAGGAAAACCAGAATGGTTTTTCCACCATCACGTCGAAACGGCTGGATAGATCTCAACCAAATTTCATATTTAGAGTATACTCATCCCGGGGAAGGTTTCGATAAGCATATCATTTTAAAATCTTTGAATACACGGGGTGTTTATAGGAAAACCAGAATGGTTTTTCCACCATCACGTCGAAACGGCTGGATAGATCTCAACCAAACTCCATATTTACTGTATACTCCTCCCGGGGAAGGTTTCGATGTGCATATCATTTTAAAATCTTTGAATACACGGGGGGTTTATAGGAAAACCAGAATGTTTTTTCCACCATCACGTCGAAACGGCTGGATAGATCTCAACCAAATTTCATATTTAGAGTATACTCATCCCGGGGAAGGTTTCGATATGCATATCATTTTAAAATCTTTGAATAGACGGGGGTTTATAGGAAAACCAGAATGGTTTTTCCACCATCACGTCGAAACGGCTGGATAGATCTCAACTAAGCTTCATATTTAGAGTATACTCCTCCCTGGGAAGGTTTCGATATGCATATCGTTTTAAAACCATTGAATACACGGGGGATTTATAGGAAAACCAGAATGGTTTTTCCACCATCACGTCGAAACGGCTGCATAGATCTCAACCAAATTTCATATTTGGAGTATACTCATCCCGGGGAAGGTTTCGATATGCATATCATTTTAAAATCTTTGAATAGACAGGGCTTTATAGGAAGACCAGAATGGTTTTTCCACCATCACGTCGAAACGGCTCGATAGATCTCAAATAAACTTCATATTTAGAGTATACTCATCCCGGGGAAGGTTTCAATATGCATGTCATTTTAAAATCTTTGAATACACGGGGGGTTTATAGGGAAACCAGAATGGTTTTCCTCCATTTTCTCTTATACTATTGATTTTCTGTAAGCTTCTTTTACCGTACGTGAAACGTCTCTTCATTATAAACAACTTTCGTTATGTTCATAATTTACCTTACTCTTTACATGACGGAGAAATTTACAATTTTCTGCTGGTACCATGCTCTGCATTGAGTGACCGACAGACCGACAACGAACCTGTAGGTTACCATGGCAACGTCTCTGACTGCATGCCAGCAGGGAAGTAACGTATTGCCATTTTTCTCATCATGCTTTTAAATTCGTGGTTGTTCCTTAGGTAGAAGGCAAGAGAGGCGTCAATCGGCCTATCTGCGGGATATTGGCGGAATATCGTTGGATGTTATAACCGCCTTCGAATAGATTAAGTAATAACACCATTAGTCATCTTCTTATTATTTGTTTACCTAGGAATCAATGGACCTAAATTTCTCCTCTGTTACCGCTTTATTATATCCATTACTCACACTAGCATAATTTATTGAGGGGCATTTGATTTTCCAATATATTAACTTGGCATTTACATATTTGTCGTTATCCGGCTGTCCTCAGTTGTAATCCATTTTCTATTACTTTCAACCTTCTTAACTGTATTATTTTCTTCCTTAATTACGCCGTATATACGCGAGTGCTACAAACTACTGGATGTATTTTCACCAATACTCATATTTAGAATACACCTGTCCTTGATAGGTTTTAGGGCAAATATTGTTTCTAAATCCCTGAACTGACTGGGGGTTTATACGAAACCGAAACAGTGATTTTGCACTTCCACAAAATATACACAACCAACGTTAATTTAAATCTACCTGCCTTGGTAGAAATTAATTTCTAAACCTTTTTTCTCATGTGCATCATTTCGATACGAGGATTAATAAGAGAGATATCATTAACGGACCGTTTTTTTGTACAAGTCCCATCGGACTTAATTCACGAGCGGATGCGTGTAAAGCGTATTCCTTACAACTTGAAAACTACTGAAGACATTCGAACCAAAATTCATATTTAGCATCCACCTGTCCAAAGGTAGGTTTTAAACGTAAATAACATTTCATGTTCCGGAATGGACTGGCGGTTTATAGGGAACCGAAATGGTGATTTTACTCTTCCACAATATATACAGAACAAGACTAACCTGACTGGAAATCGACCAAACGTGATGGAATTCCACCTCTAAACCTTTTTTCATGTGCATTTTTTCGTCAGGAGGATTAATAAGGGAGATATGATGAATGGTCACTTTTGCAGGTTAAGTCCAGCGGACAAAGCCAAAAAGGTGTTTTACATGGAGCAGATTCCTTATCTATATAAATAAAATCGTAACGACTGTTGCCTCTACACTGACTATTTTGGCGAAATTTTCGTACAGCTTTCCGTTTAAGGGGTAATAATGACCATCTGCATAATTTTTGGTTTAGTTTCCTGAAAGTCCTAATTTTTACCCGCCTCGCCCAAAATCCACATTGCGGCATAATCTGCCAGAAGAAAAAGAAGATAATTGAAATTTGACAAAATTATACGTTTTAGCCTGTAACGAACGGAAAACATCCTAGATCATTAAATTTTTCACTTTTTATCCCCGAAGAATTTTGAAATATGCACGCAATTTTAATGATGGTGCAGACCTTCGAAAATTCCTATCACATAAGGGATTGCACAATCCCCGTTCAATTTGGAATGTTCTACAACCTTGGTCTTACGACCTTTTGCCGTATCTGTATCCCTTTTACGTTTGATTTTTCTCTATTAATCGATGTTAAGTCAATTTGGAATTTTCACATGCATAATTCCTACTTTCAATTACTTACATGAAATACAGAATCATCAAACTCTTCACGAAAATTGGCCCACCCAGTAGCCATATGTGAGCCAAATGCTATGTATGTAGCTGTCACATAATTATCCGAAAAGTAATGTAATGTGAGATAATGTTACAAAACCTTTACCCTGTTCCACGTTTCTAACTCAGTCTGACCCAAGAATAGATGACATATCATAGGACCAGCCGTTTAGGCCACTAAATCCGGCGTGTCTTATGGTATAATCCTTTGTCGATATGACGTACGTTTAGTAGCAGTTAATCTGTAAATGAAGGTCTTCAATATTGTAAACATGCATATACTTTCGTATGTCGATCTATATATATTCACTGATGTCGATTTTTAGCGATCAAGAAAGGGTGGGTCTGATATTGTAATCAGTACTCCCCACACCGACTTTGACTGGCAGTGGGAAAGGGTTCCTTCTCCAACTCCTGTGTAACTGTCATTAGTAAGGAAGGCCTACAATTGTAATGAATAGTTCCCTTCTCGATTTGACTTGCAGAAGGCAAGGAAGCATTCAGTTTTGTTTAAAACTCCCCTACCCGATTGTGTTTGGCAGTAGGCAAATAAAGAAATGTCCTCATCTAAAATGTGACTGGCATTAGGCATAGTGGCCTGCTATTTTGATGGAAACTCACCAACTTGGTGTGACTGGCAGTAAGCTGGCTGGAAGTAGGAAAATGGGCCTGGCATTATAATGATAACTGCACAACTCAATTTCGAGTGATAGTAGGGTAATTGCCTGCCATTATAATAAAAACTCCTCAAATGTAATCTGTCTGGAAGTAGGAAAGGGAGGCTGCCATTTTAACGAAAACTCCCCAAATCGATTCTGTCCGCATAGTAGGCAATGGGGCTTGCAATTATAATGTAAAGTTCCCAACTCGATTGTGAATGGCAGTAGGCAAGTGAGCCTGCCGTTATATCACAAATCCATAACAAACACTTTACATTGGAAACAACGTACGGGGACCTCCCCATGCTCTTCCTCGGATAAGGCTAAGAGACATGCAATTTTAAAACAATCTTATTTACTGCATGCACACTATTTACTTCGATATTCGAATACAGTGCAGAATACCGTAGCGAAGCACGGGTACATTCGCTAGTAATAATAATAAACCTAGGCTACCCATTGACCAGATTGAATAACTAGGCCAATATCGTCCATATTTACGATGAGTTGAAATAAACAGTAGCAGCTTGCGGTGTTTTGAGTAGATATTAAGGTAAAAGATATGTTTTAGTGCGACGTGGTAGACATTATGAAGAAGCTGAGTAGAGATATTGATTGTATGCGGAGGAATCGCAGTAATTAAAAGCATAAATGATAATATGTTGTTGGAGATTTGAGATGTTGAATAGGGATTGTGTAAGTAAATGATGGAAGGAAATAGGTGCGAATTTATGCTTAGCTACAGTTATGCTGTGATTGAAAATGAGGCAAGCAGTGGAATTAAGGCCTAGATACGTGAATATTAAGTGTAGCAGTGAGGTTAAATGGTCAATTGGTCGAACTCAAATGAAATATGGAGATAGGTTGATCGTAATTTACATGTATTTGAAGTGCATATGGGAAAGAGATATAGTCGCCTAGTAATATGTATTTGTCTCACATAGTGAATATACAATATTGGAACACGCGTTAACCTGAAAATGGTAAAATTAGTAGGCAGTAGAAGGAACCATTTTAATTGAAAATACACATAATAATTAATTGATCGGTACGATTCTGGCAGGTTATGACGGTTGAAGAACATGGAGATGGCACTCGTAAATGAAGATATTTAATTTTATTTTTGGCACACATTTTTAATATATAAGGATGTTGGAATTAATATTTATGGGTAGGATTAATTTCTTTTAGATACTTAAAACGGCATTTTGAAGCCATAATTGGAAAGATTACTTATCTCATGCCATAAACAAGTCAATACGCAAATTCCCAAACCAATTCCAAAGAGTACTGCAAACAGACCTAAAGGAAAGAAAGACCACTCCCTCCTTTAATAAAGAGTAAATCCTAATTGTCCCCATGATTAAATAAAATGATGAAATGTGGTCACGCAGCAAAATAATAATTGCCCAAATGAATTAAAGATACCTGCCCAATTTTAATTATGTTAATTCATTAATTTGAGTTGTCAAGAAAGATAATATGTGATATTCGAGTTTATTTTCCTCTATTACCAAAGATGATCATTATTTTGTTAATTATAGTATTGGCATGCTAATAAATTAGTTTTAAGATTATTTTAGCGTTTATTTTCAAAGGTAGAGATAGGAAGAGTAGTTATAGGATATATTTAGACTGGTATTTCGGAATCATGATATTCAGAGGCTCATATTGATTCTACGGTAGGATTTTGGAGAAAATGAGTAACATATTGAAGTATACAACCTCTTCAACGGAACTTGCGAAGGTAAACAGTATTTTTGAATATACATAGATGTTTTTACCCTGAGATATTGACTTAATATGGACATGCAACCACCGCACTTGATTGGTATATCCATCCCCGATTTCGGATAGTTAATTAGCAACATTTAAGTGGAAATATTGCACGGGCAACATCATATTAAATTAGTACTACAACTTGAGGTGAAGTATGAGGAAGTACAGCGCGATGGTGATACCTATATTTTTATCAGTCCAACCTGGAACTTGGTAAGAATTAGGACTACGAGGCCACCAAAGGTTGCATTAGATTTATCACCCATTCGTGAGGCAAAATTGAAGAGAAAGGCTCCGTAGGGCATGTTGCAGTACTAACGTTAAGAATGCTTGGCGAAAATGGCAAATAGTGTTTGCCTTACTATTCTCTAAATGGGAACGATGTTTCCTACATGATTTATTTGAAAGAAAAACCACGATCAAAGAAACATCCAGAATAAGTATATACTAGTGAGGTGGCGATACAAGTGTTATTGAGAATTGCGCGACATCGAGTGATATTGAATGAATTAGAGGTTATTTGTGTAAGTTGTGATTCCAGATTTATCTTCGTATCTGACAATTTTCAAGATTACTTTGTAGAATAAAGGCCTTAAGCAAACAAATAAGGAAAATTATTTCTATTTTTCCAGTTGTAAAAAATCAGCACTACGCGCATCCGCTGCTGGGCAATATCCTCTAGGACTAAAGACTGTAAAACATTTCGTTACAGTTCAGTTATTATGAGTTTCGACTTCACGTTTGAGCGTTGATTTTTGGCGAAGGGTAAGTGAATTAATTAACAGCCAATCATAGGCAGCTGATCGCTCCGACAGAGCGCGTTAGACTCCAGTTCCGGTCAGCAGTCTTGTCGATCTGTTGTTTACTGTAACCACGTGCTGTCAGCTGTGTGTTGTAATGTGCTCAGTTCTTTTCGCGGTCTTTTTGTGTGTGCTAGGTTGTTGTTCGTTTATATTTCGTAGTGTAGAGTTTATAAATGTATTGTTTAGTATTTTTAATATTATAGCGCGTTATATTGTAGTGAATAGTGTGTAACAGGTGATCTATGTTATACAGTAGCTTAGTTTAGGCCATGTGTGAATTTAATATTCTGTCATGTCGACGCCTACGTCTAAGGATGAAGCTCCCAAGAGAAGAAAGACCTTCGGACGCGGTACTCCACTAAGGAGTCAGGCCCGGGAAATTGTTTGTAATGTTAGGGAGTCATTCTTGACAAAGCACCAACAATGGCGACTAGAAAGAATGAGTTGATTAAGTGGTTGAAGGAGCACAATATTTCGGTTCGCGATGACATGGGAAGGGGGATCGTCAAGGTAGTTAGAGTAAGTAGTTAGAGTAAGAGGTAGGGATCACGCGCAGGTCTCCCCACCAAGCTTGGCTGGCGATGACGTCACTTGAACCCCCAGCGCCTTGTCCTCTATATGAGGTAGGCTAATACACAGCTGTAAGCTATTCTGTTTTAGCCACAAGTTAGAGATAACTTCATTGATATTTTAACATCACCTAAGAAAATGCATTCCACTTCACTATTACAGTAGAGTAATAATAGGAGATCAAATACAGTGTGAATCCAGCAGCGTTTCTGAAGTATTTCGATCTGTATAAAAGGATGTACCAATGCTAAGACTGTGATAGCAGTGGAATGGCCATTCCATATGTTCATGTTCTCAACACCTATGATAACAATAACAAGGGGCTCTGATTGTTACAGACACGAACATAAAGCTTGATGACTGCAAGAAATATGTCCGTTGTTACAAGCAGTATTGGGAAACTATATACACCGTCAACAACACAAACAGCAAATTTTAGGAAACTGTCCACAATACAAACAGTACAGTAAATGTTTTCCTGCAAGTGCCAAGAAATGACAAATTCCATGTTAACATTAGATAGGCCATATTCATGAGCCTGTATATCAACATTCTTAGCACTGGTTTCATATACAACATAATAAATTGCCTTTCATAAAAAAAAATAACGGGTATGTTATACACAAAGAATAATGCTGATATTAAAAATATATATAACAAAACACACATCCATAGCATCAGTGGAATTTCTTTGCTTTTCTTCTTTCTTTATCAGTGTTGTATTAACAGAAACCCGGTCTCTTCAATGTCTTACTTTTGTTTAAAGCGACCATTGGAATAAAAGAACGGCTTCTCACGAAGCAACTTGCAAGCTCATAAATTTCGGAGAATGTCTTTTTCAGGATATCCGTAAGGTTTGTGATGATGTTAGAACCCTCTTTCAGTTCTTTCCCGTGGTAAAATTGAAACTACCGAGCTCGATAGCTGTAGTCGCTTAAGTGCGGCCAGTATCCGGTATTCGGAAAATTGGGTTCGAACCCCACTGTCGGCAGCCCTGAAGATGGTTTTCCGTGGTTTCCCATTTTCACACCAAGCAAATGCTGGGGCTGTAACTTAATTAAGGCCACGGGCGCTTCCTTCCCACTTCTAGCCCTTTTCTGTCCCATCGTCGCCGTAAGACCTATCTGTGTTGGTGCGACGTAAAGCAACTTGAAAAA
The DNA here is from genome assembly GCF_040414725.1 of Anabrus simplex. Lineage (NCBI taxonomy): Eukaryota > Metazoa > Arthropoda > Insecta > Orthoptera > Tettigoniidae > Anabrus > Anabrus simplex. Next base: position 300,654,502 of record NC_090267.1, read on the forward strand.
AAAAATCTTTTTGAAATTTAATTTCCACCCCTTGTAGTTTGACCTGTTTTCTCTCCGTAATTACTTTCTATATCGAGGTTCTTCTTTATCCTAAAAGCTATATAGCCAGTGAAATCTTCAAGCAGCTCCTTGGTTTCACGACTCCCCTCGAGCTGTTTTACTAGATCTTCAAGGGCTTTAACGAACCCTTGCTCATCCTCCGATAAAAAATAGGATGTTGTGGACTCAACGCTGGCCTTAGACTGGCACACGATATCCGAGTTTTGATCGAGTTCATCAGTACATATTTGGGCGTAATATTTCATAATCTTCCGGAGAACAGTTGGAATTTCTTATCGCCTTGGAAGCATTGAGGCTCGAAGCAATGATTTCACCTTTCGCGTCACAGCTGTCGGAAGAGGATCGTCAAAGCCTTCCGAACACTCGAAGCTGAGAAAGATAGCTTTCGATAATGTCTTGATTACTTCTGTCACCATTTATTTACGTCAGTGGTTTTAGGGAATTCATGAAAGTGTATGTTTCGTTCCTTCGCGTGCCTGCTATGATTTGTGCAGCCTGCAATGGCATGACAAAGCATACTGAAAAGTGTACATTATTACTGATTTTTACGTTTTATCTCATAAAATAAATACACACGGTTTTTTATACACCACAGATATGTTACTACCGTGTATTATTAGCACCTAGCTTCTGCGTGCACAGCGATTCTTACTCAAACTACCTCTACCTCACTCAGAGCAGATTCAACGCGAGGGTCCTGCGTGACGTCACAGCTCTGCTTTGCCACTGCGCACCTCTCTCGTGATCCCTACCTTGTATTCTACGTACCTTGGGGGATCGTATGCATCTCTTGAGATAATACAAGCCCCAGTGCCCAGTTTATGTGGTGGATAGCCAGAAGGAACGGGCATAAGGTAGTTCACCTTCCACTATACCATTGCCATTTTAACGCCATAGAACTGATTTGGGCCCAAGTGAAGGATTATGTAGCTGAGAATAACCGACTCTTCAAAGTTTCGGAAGTTGAAAGACTTATTTTTGAAGCCATGGGCCGTATAAGTGCGGAGGACTGGAGCAACGTTGTGAGACACACGAAATCCGAGATGATTAAAGCTTGGGAGAAAGAAAGTCTCACAGACGATTATGTTGAAGACCTTTTTTTATCTATTTATGGTCAAGCGAGACTGAAACCTCAACAGACGATGACAGTGCCGATAGTGACTCAGAAATGAGTGGTAGATTCGCTTTGTAGGATTATTTCATTCGTTACGGGAAACTGAATCTAACAGCAACGCAGGATCTTCTACATGGTGAGTAGAAATTTAATTTAATTTTCTCACGTTTTATCTGTTCGAGCATTGACATAGTTTTTTATTGTAGCCTTATCCTAAATGTGTTGTGTATTATTGATCTTATGTGAATCATGTACGTTGCTACAATTTTTTTTTTTTTTTTTTTTTTTGCTAGTTGCTTTACGTCGCACCGACACAGATAGGTCTTACGGCGACGACGGGACAAGGAAGGGCTAGGAATGGGAAGGAAGCGGCCGTGGCCTTAATTAAGGTACAGCCCCAGCATTTGCCTGGTGTGAAAATGGGAAACCACGGAAAACCATTTTCAGGGCTGCCGACAGTGGGGTTCGAACCTACTATCTCCCGAATACTGGATACTGGCCGCACTTAAGCGACCGCAGCTGTCGAGCTCGGTCGTTGCTACAAAGAATAACTAATTATGGGCTTATAATCCAGCATTTACATTTCTGTTCGTGTTGTGTATCGTAAATCAGCTGTGTGTATTCGTAGCAATTTGGCACCACCGGCTGACTTCCGGCTAACTGTCAAGTCGAAACTCATAAAAACGGAACTATAGTAATACCTCCCTTGTAGTCCTCCTACCGAAAAAAGAAATAGATTTCTATTCTTTTTGTTAAATTTCCATAACGGATAATTTAGGTATTTCTGGACAGTGCAAATTCAATTTTTCGTTCATCCTATAAAAAAACTTGCCCATTTAGGGATTTTAAATTCAATTGAAAATTACCTTTGGATACGTGGATTTTAGATATGAAGTTTGGTTGAAATATACATAGTAGTTTTCCAGTTTTAATAAATCAGTTTTATGCGCAAACGTTGCTGGGCTGTGTCCGCTAGTACTTAGACTGAAAAATATTCCGGTAATAATATATCCCTTATTAGTCTTCCTATTGAAAACGTGTACATAAGTAAAAAAGGTTTAGAAATAGATTTCCATTAAGACTGGCTGATTTCCATTAAAGTTGGTCTTGGGATTTTGGAATTCTACAAAGCCTAAGAAACTGCCTTTGGTTACGCGGGTTCTAGGTATGGAATTTGGTTGAAATATATCCAGTAGTTTTCCCGTTATAAGAAAGCCCGCTGCTGGGTTTACCGACCCATTTGCCGAATTTCTTGGACTGAACACCTAACTAATGCGTCCGTGCTGGAAGAACTAGACATCCAGACTAGGTTTCTCAAGCGGATCAGCCAGGCTCACCTCCGGTACTTTCGGCACATCGCCAGAAGAACGGGCGCTCTGGAGAAGCTTGTGGTGAAGGTAAATATTAACGGCAAGAGACCGCGGGGAAGACATCGATCATATGGGTGGACGAACTGCAGCCTCTGAGGGGGACTCTTTCCATGAGGCAACCCTCATAGCGGCAGACCGCCAGACTTGGAGGACAGTAAAATCATGAATGCCACCACGCCCTGTAAAAGGTAGAAGATTGCGGAGGATGGATCCTAGAAGTTAACTTCGGATACGTGGATTCTGAATATGAAATTTGGTTAAAATACATCCTGCAGTTTTCTATTATAGTAAATCAGCTCTATATGTACCCACGTTTGGGTTGTATCCAACTGGACTCTTCTTCTCTTCTTCCCTCGAACTCAGCGAGGGACCGCACCTCTACCGCCTCAAGAGCATTGTCCTGGAACTTCAGACTCTGGGTCGGGGTACAACTGGGGAGGATGACCAGTACCTCGCCCAAGCGGCCTCACCTGCTCTGCTGAAGAGGGACCTTGTGGAGGGATGGGAAGATCGGATGGGATAGACAAGGAAGAGGGAAGGAAGTGGCCGTGGCCTTCAGTTAGGTACTATCCCGGCATTTGCCTGGAGGAGAATTGGGAAACCACGGAAAACCACTTCCAGGATGGCTGAGGTGGGAATCGAACCTACCTCTACTCAGTTGACCTACCGAGGCTGAGTTGATCCCGTTCCAGCCCTCGTACCATTTTTCAAATTTCGTGGCAGAGCCGGGATGGCAGCTAATCACACTAACCACTACACCACAGAGGCTGGCCCATTTGGACTCGCATTGCAAAATATTCTGTTAATAACATCTCACGTATTATTCCTCCTACCTGAAAAGCGTACATAAGGAAAATGGTTTAGAAGTATATTTTCACTAAGGCTGGTATATTTCCATTAATATTTCTGATGGATATATTGTGCGAGAGTAAGAATCACTTGTTCGATCTTTCTATAAATCCCCACTTCATTCAGGCCTTTTGAAATGATATGCACCCTAAAACCTACCTCTGTATATAATTGGATTCTAAATATAAGGTTTAGCTGAAATATGCCCAGTATTTTTTTTCAGTTATAATAACTCAAACCGACAAACAAACAGATAGGCACCAAAGTTAAAAAATCTGTAATGGTCATTATTGCATCTGAAACAGATACGTATAAAAAATTCTCCAAAATAATCAATGTACGGACACACGGCAGTCACGATTTTATATAGATTAAGTGTTTCTGGGGTGTTTGGTCGTGTGATGTGTTGTATATAGAAAATGTGTATTAAGACAATCCCAATCACTCAGTTCCCGAGCTAGAAGAATTAACCAAACGCGGATATAAACTCCGACACGGCCCGGCCGGGAACAAATCCCGAGTTCCTACGAACCGATGACCATGGCAACCTGTCTGCATCATCTATGTATGCTAGGAAAGAAAAGGAACATGTCCATGCTTCTATAATTCCCCGTGCAGCGGAAGAACTTAGTTGTTTCTATGCAGTTTTAATAGACTGGACGCAGACACGGCGATCATAGTGGTTCGTCCGGACCACTCATTACGGTAGAGGCAGTCTCTCGTTACTTATGGCTGTGTTCGACCACTGTTCATCAGCCATTCGTGTGAGCCACGCTATAGTTCCGCTGGTAGGCTATAGAGTTGGTTCTGTCATGCGTTACCGGGCAATATTTCATTCGTCTTCGTGTTTGTTTAGCTGGAAAAATGGCCGTGTTCGCTGCGAATTCTCAATCTTCGATGTACTCAAAGACGGTACTGTATTTGTTAGTGTTTACATATGCGTTGTGTTATTAGTAGTGCGTCTAATATTTTCACATCAGCGTCTAATTCATTACAGACGTGTGGTTGAAGAAAATGTGTGTGTCGTGGGGACTTTTTTTCTAGTTGCTTTACGTCGCACCGACACAGATAGGTCTTATGGCGACGATGGGAGAGGAAAGGCCTGGGAATAGGAAGGAAGCGACCATGGCCTTAATTAAGGTACAGCCGTAGCATTTGCCCGGTGTGAAAATGGGAAACCACAGAAAACCATTTTCAGGGCTGCCGACAGTAGGGTTCGAACCCACTATCTGCCGGATGCGAGCTCACAGCTGCGCGCTCCTAACCGCACGGCCAACTCACCTGGTCGTGAGGACGTAACTAGTATTGTTAATACCTATGAATTCACTTGTAAGTGTAAACTTAAGCCAAATATACCTGTCTTCACCCGTCCACTTGTATGTTTTTGACGCTCCTATATCTTTGTAGAGATTCCAGAATGCCGCCACAGCCTCCTCTGATAAGAACGAATTCTCTCTTAAGAAAGGCAATCTGTAACCGTTGAGACACCTGATTATGAAGCCAATTTCGACAGCCACTAGGAGTTTCAGTTCAACTTCTTCAAGTAATCTCTCTTTACTGTTTCGTAATGGAAACATTGAAGAGAGATAGCGGATAATATCTTGGATGTTTACGCTAGTATATCGAAACTGAAGTCGTTTCAGTGCCGCTACCAACATTTGAGGCGTTACTACCACTGTGTAGCATAGTTCAGATTTTCCCGGAATCGTGGCCTTCGGTTTAGCCTCGCTTTTCTTTTCCTCTTCATCTGTGAGGCCTGGTAAGGTATCAGACCAAAGTCTTGATGGATTCTGGTTAATTTGGGCCATCCATAAATAATTTACTAAATATTGTCCATTGCACTAATAATTTTAATTAAATTCCAAATATGTGACCGAAACTAGAGATTTATGTTAGCCGTTTACATGGAAACAATTTCTAACAACTGATAAAGTATTGTTGCTGCTACAAAGGATGGAAAGTAACTGATGCACCAATTTAACACAGGTAGTATGTCTTGGGGAGGGGCTGTCTGGCTGAGGCGGTAAAGGCGTGCTCGGTTCGCCCGGAAGGACGTGGGTTCGAATCCCCGTCAGGAAGTCGTAAAATTTAAGAAATGAGATTTCCACTTCCAGAGGTGCACATGGGCTTGAGGTTCACTCAGCCTACACCAACCACTCTACCCCATCAAGTGCCGAGGTTGCGGATAGTGGAAGCCTTTGCCTTCCACCCCTCCAAGGGCCTTAATGGCCTGCACGGAGATGACCTTGCTTTTCTTTGCTAGTATATCTTGAGGAGAGGATCACAATGGCGCAAGTTTCAAGTCTGTAGCTTGGGCCGTATTTCAAGAATTGCAACTGCCGGGATACGTGGTCAACATCGGTTGCGGCGTGCTGTTGTGTCCTTTAAGTTCGAGCGTCCGCTGTCAACAAGAACAACAACATGCATATTCTCTCTCCAGAGGAACGAATAACACTAGTGCGTCGACCGAGTTTTTTGACAATACAGAGCGTAACTTCACGCCTTAAAGTCAAAAAACGTAATGAAATTTCTGTATCTGTTCATCAATATGGCATTAAGCATAACTTGGCCTATTCCAGCAATGATTATTTTTGCTCTTCATTTGTACCCTGAATGTGTTAAAAGGGAAACAACATAATGCTGTCTTCAAGACGGATGGCAGTGTGATTCAGACCACTCACCATCCGATTGCAGCCAACTCACCAGAATAGCGTGCTGCCGTCTACTGCCCCATGCTGCTACTGGCGGATTTTGTATAAGGGAGACTCGAGTTTAGGAGTTCATTACAAATGAACCGACAGGCCTACTTCAAAATGAGTTATGCCAATATTTTCCTTGATTAATTCTTCAATAAAGCGTATAAGATAATTTTTTTTGCAGTTCATTAATTATTTTTAATTTGTGATTGTAGTAAATATCGTCCGAGTTTTTGGCTTCTTCTCTAGGACCCGCTCACTTAAGAATATATTCATAGAAAAACTTTTCTGATGATAATTTTCTTTTATGTTATATCCGTATGTACACTGACTTACAGTGACAATGCAACACCAAGGAGGAGTGGTTCGAAAGGGATGAAAGTTGGGGAAAAAACAGAGACGGCACGGACGAATAATTGATGTTTATTTCAAACCGATATGCAGGTTACACAATGCGCACGGCATCGACTCAGTAGGATGTAGGACCACCACGAGCGGCGATGCACGCAGAAACACGTCGAGGTACAGAGTCAATAAGAGTGCGGATGGTGTCCTGAGGGATGGTTCTCCATTCTCTGTCAACCATTTGCCACAGTTAGTCGTCCGTACGAGGCTGGGGCAGAGTTTGCAAACGGCGTCCAATGAGATCCCACACGTGTTCGATTGGTGAGAGATCCGGAGAGTACGCTGGCCACGGAAGCATCTGTACACCTCGTAGAGCCTGTTGGGAGATGCGAGCAGTGTGTGGGCGGGCATTATCCTGCTGAAACAGAGTATTGGGCAGCCCCTGAAGGTACGGGAGTGCCACCGGCCGCAGCACATGCTGCACGTAGCGGTGGGCATTTAACGTGCCTTGAATACGCACTAGAGGTGACGTGGAATCATACGCAATAGCGCCCCAAACCATGATGCCGCGTTGTCTAGCGGTAGGGCGCTCCACAGTTACTGCCGGATTTGACCTTTCTCCACGCCGACGCCACACTCGTCTGCGGTGACTATCACTGACAGAACAGAAGCGTGACTCATCGGAGAACACGACGTTCCGCCATTCCCTCATCCAAGTCGCTCTAGCCCGGCACCATGCCAGGCGTGCACGTCTATGCTGTGGAGTCAATGGTAGTCTTCTGAGCGGACGCCGGGAGTGCAGGCCTCCTTCAACCAATCGACGGGAAATTGTTCTGGTCGATATTGGAACAGCCAGGGTGTCTTGCACATGCTGAACAATGGCGGTTGACGTGGCGTGCGGGGCTGCCACCGCTTGGCGGCGGATGCGCCGATCCTCGCGTGCTGACGTCACTCGGGCTGCGCCTGGACCCCTCGCACGTGCCACATGTCCTTGCGCCAACCATCTTCGCCACAGGCGCTGCACCGTGGACACATCCCTATGGGTATCGGCTGCGATTTGACGAAGCGACCAACCTGCCCTTCTCAGCCCGACCACCATACCCCTCGTAAAGTCGTCTGTCTGCTGGAAATGCCTCCGTTGACGGCGGCCTGGCATTCTTAGCTATACACGTGTCCTGTGGCACACGACAACACGTTCTACAATGACTGTCGGCTGAGAAATCACGGTACGAAGTGGGCCATTCGCCAACGCCGTGTCCCATTCATCGTTCGCTACGTGCGCAGCACAGCGGCGCATTTCACATCATGAGCATACCTCAGTGACGTCAGTCTACCCTGCAATTGGCATAAAGTTCTGACCACTCCTTCTTGGTGTTGCATTTGCTCTGTCAGTCAGTGTATTTAGAGTTTTTTTCAACCTTTCCAAAAGCAGTTCTCATCATTTTTCTAAAGCAACTTTTTCTCAGCCTAGGATAAACGCACTGCAGGAAACGTGGGCTTGTTTTGAAGCACTCAGTCGTGGTTATCAGATACGACAACCACTGTAACCGTACAGTGTGATACCGAATTTATGAAAAGTAAGTTAGTATTGATGGGAAGTCGTGTGTGCGCTGGACCGTGCGATTAAGAGCAGACGGGATGGTGAAATCGGGTACAGGGTTGCCGCGTACACTCTCCTTGGGCAGTTGTGAAATGGAATGTCTCGAACCTCGGTTTGTCAGGCTATCTTCAGCCTAACCGTGTTCTGCATATTATCCACATCACTTCGAGATGCCTCCAAGACCACCGTTGTCAGAGGATGGACTTGCAACGGGTGTGAGTGCTATTTGATGATGATGATTGTTGTTTAAAGGAGTCTAACATCGAGGTCATCGGTCCCTAATTGTACGAAATGGAATGACAAATTAAAAGTCTAAAATTCTCCACTGACCAGGATTCAAAACGTGAGAACGAAGAATGAATGGATGGACATGAATTTAAAACAATCAGTGGATGCGACCCGCAATGCTTTACATTCATAGAAACTGACGTAAAAGAATAGGATTACTGACCAAGGGACTGCTGCTATAGCATAACACTGAAACAATGATGCTTGCAGTCTAAAGGGGGTCCAAAAATCCAAGTTATCGGCCCCTCATAACGGTACTGATCGCTAGGAAAGTAGAACCATGGTATTTGTCCTGCTGCGGTACTAATCAACAGTATCAGAGACTTGCGGTATTCCACACATTATGGTACTACTCAGAGGTAATGACATTCGACCTATAATACAGACCTATGTTTTTCTCACTTTGCGGCGCCATTTACAGGCATCGCAAACCTATGGTGTTCATCACATAAGAGTACTAACCACAGGGACCTTCCCCTATCGCGTGGTGTTCTTCATATAGTGGGTACTAATCATAGGTAAGGCAGAACCATGGTAGCTATCTTCCCATGGTCCTGCTCATATGGTGGTACTAATCACAGGTACTACAAAAGCCGACCGCACGGTGCTCCTGTGTGCTACTAATCACAAACCTATTTGGTACCTAATATAGTGGAACTACGCGCAAGTAAAAGCGACCCGTGATGCTTTCCGCGTGGTGGTACTAATTACAAGTACTTTTCTGGTTCCAAGACAATCATCCTTGGTCGCCCCTTTTAGTCGCCTCTTACGACAGGAAGGAGATACCGTGGGTGTATTCTTCGTCATGTGTCTTAATAGCTTCCTCACACGCACTAACGATGACTACCTAGGTATGTCAGCGGAAAATTTGCTTGCCTAATACCACCTCGGTTAAACATAGCACTGGTTGCAAAATATCTGGCCAGCTCACTTACATACAGTTGCAAGTCACAGCATGAACATTTCAAATCAACAAATCTCACTTATTTATGTACATAATAATTACAAACAAAATTCCCTTATCCTATAATTAAATGACATAACGATGCCTTTGCTAGCAGGACCTAGTGTTTACAGTGCACTATGTCTTCTGGTATAGGCTAGAGCAATTTTGTTACTTTCATAGATCTGTCTCAGTCTTATTCTTGGCTTTGACAATATGAAAGTGACCGAGGTATGAGCGATGCTAGTAATGCCAATCCTTATGCAGCCAGTTCCTGCTATGAATGGTGTGAAAATGTTGTTCATAGGGTCGGTTGGTGTATGCATTTCAGTGGGCTTGGCAGACTGATATGTAATAGCAACTCTGGCTCGGTGAGGAAAGCAACGGGAAACTACCTCACTCATCATTTCCCTAGTACACCTCCTCAGTGATGCCTAGGCCATCTATGACAGCTGATGGCAGAGCTCTTGAGGATCCCACCAGCGGCATCGCTGACAGACTGAACATACATACAATATGCGTTATACCTAATTATATAACAGTCTAAATGAGAATATAAAATCTCATGAATCGGGTCAATTAATGATCATAACAATAATAATAATATAATAATTTCAGTGAAATCTGTAACCATGGTGTACGGTTACGACATCAACATGAATTCAAACATCTGCTTGCCTCTCAGTCATACCATTGCGTTGGCTTGAAGGAAGTCTTGGTATTCAGTGAATAGCTTAAATGCCTTGCAATCAGAACAGCATTACCGGTGCAGAGGAACGCATTGCTTTATTCGGATTATTTTGAGCCTTTCTTTCATCTCAACTATAACGAACTGGGTCATACTATAACGTAATGGTTCTACACTATATTCATAGCCGTGCGATGTGAGACAGCTATTGTGAGAGGACCAGAAGCGAAAGTCTAACATTTCCATACTCACCCGTGAAAATGGTCGCGTTATATTTTACTACAAATTCCAAACCAGGAATCTCAGGTGAGTCTCGCGTTTCTGCTTACTAATGCCAGGCTGCACTATTTCATTTTTCTCTCCGATGTCTCTTTTACGAACTGGGGAGTATTAAGTCCTTCACTTTCACGTTCTTCGAGGCCCCTTTTCCTCGTTTGCCGATATGTTCATCCTTAAGAATATCGAACCTCACCGTCTTTATCCCCTAATTAGGGTTGAGGGGGGCGCTAAGTAGCTCAGACGGTGGAGGGATGGCCTTCTGAACTGAAGTTGGCAGGATCGACCCCGACTCAGTCCGGTGGTAATTGAAGGTGCTCAAATACGTCATGCCCGTATCGGTAGATTTACTGGTACGTAAAGGATCTCCTGAGAGATAAAATTTTGACACCTCGGCATCTTTGAAAATCGTAAGAAGTGAGTGGGTCACGTAGCTATCGGCTTGCGCTGTGGATTCAAGCCCCACTGTTGGCAGCTCTGAAGATGGTTTGCTGTGGTTTCCCATTTTCACACCAGATAAATTAATTAAGGCCACGGTCGCATCCTTCCCATCTTATCCCCTCGTCGCCATAATAGCTTTCTGTGGACGTTGTAAATAAGAAAAGCCAATGGCAAAACAGCCCCGAAAGGACATTGCCTCCAAGCGACCACTGCTCAGCCCGAAGGCCTGCAGATTACGGGGTGTCATGTGGTCGGCACGACGAAGCCTTTCGGCCGTTCTTCTTGCTTTCTAGACCGGAGCCGCCATCTCAACGTCAGATAGCTCCTCAAATGTAATCACGTAGGCTCTGTGGATCTCGAGCCAGCACTCAGAACCAGGTAAAAATCCCTGACCTGGCCGAGAATTGAACCGGGAGCCTCCGGGTAAAAGACAGGAACCGTGTATCCCAAAATGGTGAACGCCAGACTTTCTTCATTAATTTCAATATGATAAAATCTAGTAAAGGCAAAGTGATACTTGAGAAGAGGAACGTCCATTGAGACTACCGTAATAGCATTTAAGGCCAGGCGACGCATTAGTGAGCTTTCAGGAGACTAGAAAAGCAAAAGGATGTGATTTGCAATTGTGGGTTCTGGAAATTTCGCAACGACTTCTGCCTATGAAGGGTGAGTTCTGTGTAACTCGTTCGTGGATTTATCAGTTCAAGAAAAAACACAAATTAAGAGCTGAAAGATTAATAACTCTGTGCACGTTTGACAACGTGCTCACTTTAAAACTCATTTTCGCCAGCACTACATGGCTGGGTGTGGAGATCAATAAATCAATCAATACTTATCTGCATTTAAGACAGTCGCCCAAGTGGCAGATTCCCTATCTGTTATTTTTCTTGCCTTTTCTTAAATGATTTCAAAGAAATTGGATATTTATTTAACATCTCCCTTGGTAAGTTGTACCAATCCCTCACTTCCTTTCCTATAAACGAATTTTTGCCCCAATTTGTCTTCTTGAATTCCAACTTTATCTTCATATTGTGGTATTTCCTATTTTGAAAGACACCACTCAAAATTATTCCTCTACTAATGTCATTCCACGCAATCTCTCCACTGACAGCACGTTGCATTTCTGAATGGGACTACCTAAGAACAGGTACCTATTCGACACAAATTGATGTAGCTTCGTTAAAAGAAAATGGACTTCGTACCACCGCCATGGTACTTATTAAAACGTGCGATACATATTGCACGCTCTTTCATATACCGCTTATTGTTATTCACCTAGGTGAAAAGTGCTTATCGCTTGCATTAAATAGTTGGAAGACATTTTAGGTGATCCAGCCTAAAAAGCCACTTCACTATGATAATGTAAAGCGTCAACGTGGTTTAAACGATGTCGTCCTGAGGAAGTTCCAAAATTCCAGAAAGATCATCGTAGACAAATTTTGAACTAAACAAAAGTTGCTTAGAACGACATTTAAACCCTTTTAATTACATAACACGTCTTCGTACACCAAATATGAGTGCAGACACCCAGTGTTTTATTCTATGTTTCCAGCAGATCACCAGTAATTCCATGGATTTTGAAATGATATGTACCTTAAATGTACCCGTCTAATGGTACCATACATCCTAAATATAAGTTTGCTTGAAGTACCAACAGTAGTTCTGCTTTTATAACCGTAGAAGAAGACAGAAGAAAAAATAGACAAACGCTGAGTAAATTCCTAACATAAAGGACCAAATTTGAATCTGATGTATAGATATCCAGTAGATTAAAGCAATACTTCTCAAGTAAACCTCAGTAACGCCCAGTACAGTTTCAGCTATCAAATAGGAACCGTGGATTCTAGCCTACGGAAACTAGGTCACTCACATAACTGCAGAAAGCTGTTGCTGGTACAAACTTGCCCAATTCTGTCAGTGAAGTTAAAAATGAAGCAGAGAAACTTTTCTCGGCAATCGCCTCAAGAGAAGATTGAATTACACAGAAACACTTGTGTTAGGAGGCGAAACTTAGTCATATGTTACTGTCCAACGTAAATTCTATCAATCCGAACACGACCATTCCCAGAAACGAGCTTTCTTAGCACTTCCAGATGACGTAAATAACGCTTCATGTAGACTTGAAACGTAACGAAATACAGTTTTAAGAGATGGTAGATTGAAATTAAATCAGAGTTTAGCCTCGTTGATTTCCGATCTTTGATTAAAATAGCTTACATACAAGATGAGATACCCAAAACTAACAACAACAAATATTCAAGAAATGCTGTTTCCATAAGTATTAATCAAAGTATTCAGTAGTATTCAGTATTTCGGAAAATTGTAGAGTTAACTTTTCACGAGAAAGCTAGTAAATGACTGGCATGAGACGCTCACCTTTTATGGTTACAGTCTTGGGATCAAATTATGGCGTGGTCATTAGCATTTTGAATGCTAAGCTGGGAGAAACTCGTGCTCGTAGATTACCACGTTAGCTGGTCGCTGTTCAAGATAAAAATCCGTCAAACCAGCCTTCCTCCAAATGTATAACAACTGATTATGATGGTGACTGCCGTTTTAAGGAAGGTCATACACCCCAATGTCAATTAAAGATCCACTTTGAAAAATATTAAAATGTCACTTTGTTGCGATATATATAAAGGTGGAATACGTCCATCAGAAACACAGAGATTCAACCGAGCCCAGCATTAATTTGTTAGGCCAGACTCACATCTGTCATCTTACTTTTTAGACTTCTCCAAGTCAACGATTGTTCTTTACCGAACGTGCAGTTACATTTACAATGTCTGAATAATATTTTCCTATCTTCTCACCTGTCATAACGATCTCCATTCTTCAGCCGATGTACTCATTTTCTAAGGATTGCCTCTCGTTTTCACATACCTACGCACACACACACACACACACATACTTACGATTAATGTTAAGAGAGGCTGAAAATATCTCGTTGTTTTCCCCCTTAAAGCAGCAATCACCTCCGCACCATTATCCACTGTCATTATGGTGCACATTGTCATAAAGGAGGAATATTCAGTTCTTATATCTCGAAGCTTAAAAACTGGTGGGTTTTAAAACGAGGAAAAGAATCATTTCTAAAACTCGCAAACCTAACACCATCCGGACCAGTGAAGACTAACAGTTGTACAAGGTAGGTCGCAAGGGAACGATAACAATAACTTCCTAAGCATCTTCTGTTAATGAGCTGATATAAGGCAGTGATAATGCAGATACTAGTTAAAAGATACTTTGTTTAAGGCAGATATTCATGTGTTCAGTTTTGCAGATATCGCTTTCGCGTTACCTCATATTAAAACAGTGGCTACACGTGAGGGAGATTGGCTACACTCTCTGCTTACACTTTGTGCCACACTCGTCAATTTCTTACTTTCTATCCCACCTTCCTAGGTCAACTATTGTTTTCTCCCGACCACGACGTTAATTAGTCTGTGATACCACGAGTCTTTTATTTTCACATCCTTCGAAGATTCGGAACTCTTTTTTCTATTCGGATTGGAGTAAAGAGGGGATGGTTGCTTACTTGTACTTCACTTTGAAACTAAAATCACCGACACCACCACCATAATCGCGTGGCTTTGTGGATATGAAAACCTCTTCCTAAGTTACTTACTACGAATTCCTAGCATTTAATGATGTTCAGTAAGCTCGCTTGGATCATGTGAGGTACGGTAGGCTATTTAGAATACCTCCACCAACAACCTGAATGTCAAGGAATTGAATTATGTTTATGAATCTGATTCCCCACCTTTAATGGGTGAAATCTAGTGTATGTGAGAAGGAAGGGATGACACCTGTCAAAACGATTATTATTCTGGATGAATATAGTTTCAGTTAAATCACTAGCTTACATTCGGGAGACAGTGGGTTCGGTCCTCACTGTCAGCAGTACTGAAGGTGGCTTTCCGCGGTTTCTCATTTTTACGCCAGGTACTGTAGTACGATTACAACAGATACCTGTAATGTCCTTTTATTGGAAAATAATGACTATTAAAATCCAGTTGTGAACACCGCATGAATTTATTAAATTACCCACAAATTAATTTTCCAGTTATTTGCACGAAAGAAGTTTAACATTAACTCTGTGACTTCCATTACCTTCTACTTAACATTACGTTTCTTCCTACCTAAATCCTCATTCACTTACGTCCTGCACATACTCGGAAGTAGTTATGCCAATTACGTCTCGAAGATAAATGTATTGTAACAATGGCTCTAAACTGGGTGTCAATTATATGGGCCGTTACCGCACAGGTGACAAAATTATATGGGTAGCAGTGGAGTGGGTCACATGCATATCCATATGAAAATATAGGCACGAACATTTGTATATGAGAGCACGTAAACTGGAAATGAAATTTAGACTCTCATGGAATACCCTATTTTGGCGCTTCGGGCTTCTCAGTCGACTCTAGTCAGCAGGGATGTGTGAGTTCCAACGACGACTTTATCTCAATTCGTAAACTATTATGTTAACCTGAGGCAGATAGTCGTCTCATGCAATGGCCTTATCGCATAAATATACGTGAGGGTATGTGTGATAGGAAAAAACTACTTTTTTTTTGCTAGGGGCTTTACGTCGCACCGACACAGATAGGTCTTGTGGCGACGATGGGATAGGAAAGGCCTAGGAGTTGGAAGGAAGCGGCCGTGGCCTTAATTAAGGTACAGCCCAAGCATTTGCCTGGTGTGAAAATGGGAAACCACTGAAAACCATCTTCAGGGCTGCCGATAGTGGGATTCGAACCTCCTATCTCCCGGATGCAAGCACACAGCCGCGCGCCTCTACGCGCACGGCCAACTCGCCCCGTAAAATCCACTTTAATAAGATGGCTAGGTTTATTTGAACCAAAACAAATCGTGGGCGGAAATACAATCTCAAATATCCAAAAGATTCTCTCCTATTTTCTCGAGGTTAATTCATCGTAACAATGGCGGTGCGAATAACAATGCAGTCTAGAAGTTACTTTAACAAAGGGCACTGACTCAACAATCTCAAAGCTACAGCAATGAAAATCAGCAAACCATGATATGAAATACGAAATTAAACAATTGGTAAAATTATATCTGTTGGTTTATACGGTATATGTCTGCATTTCAACTCCATTAACCTGTGGTCACGTCATGAAAATTTAAACCGCAATTGTTCTTTATATCAGGTAGGGCAGTATCTGCTTATATTATACAAGGGTCGCACATATGTCCGTTTATATAACATATTATAATTTCTCTTTTCAGAATTTAAAATTGAGAAAAATATGTACACGGAAAATAAACATATAGAAACTCAATAAACGTGAAAGAGATTTCAACTTTGACAGCAACTTCACCGCGGTAACGGACCAACAATCGCAGAAGCCGACATAAACATCTGCACCCGTAACTCAGAATATTTACGTAAAGAACATAAATTATGCACACACAATCAAAATGAACAAGATAGATACGCCCACAGCATGCTATACTGAAAGAAAAACAGAACAGCATACCAAGAGCATGCCTTCAGGGCATAATACAAAGACATCGTGGTTTGATGAGATCATCCCCTAGAATAAGACAATACATATACCAATTTTACCAAATAATTTCACCGATAAGCACTTGAGATGATCTGGGTACACCTAAACTCCTCCTATGGAATATCCTGAAAATGACTACTTTATCACGCATCATAACATATAAATACTTACCGGTATTGTAGTTCCGAAAACCTTGCTGGCTCTCGAACATAATAGCAGTTGGTAGTATGAAATGTGACACCTACAACGCAGTGTAATTGGGAACATGCATCATTTTCAACAATATTTTTTTTGAAAAGTACACCAATGAAATAGTACGCAAACGTATTACATTGTGGTATGTTGCCTTGTTTTCTACCATTAAATAAATATTTAATAGTGCCTTTCCGCAAGGCGAGTGAAACGGCCTCTGACGTAAGCGACGCGCTGTGACGTCACGATCCAGTACCGCATGGAGCTCTACCAAACGTTGTGCATCAGCCGTTGCTAAAAGTCGATTGTTTATTATTCATGATCGCGAATAACTTCAAAATGACAGAAGAAAGGTTCAAAACAGCACAATCAGACAATCTATCATGTGTAAATGTCATCATTCTTGAAAAATAGTGACTTTTGTGGCCGCAGAAATTCGCGGATAACAAGCAAGTTTGTAAGTGGCGTCTTTTATATACGTGCAATGTACTGTAACCCATAGTATTAGGATAACAACGAACCTGGATAGATATCACATCACTTTCAACATTTCCTTCTAGACTGATTCCCCTATTAAAGAATAACATTACATTTTCGGGCTTTCAGCATTAGTAAAGTAAGAAATCGGATTTCAGCACTAACATAAACATATAGGTAGCATTATAGTACTAGTCCGCTTCTGTGGTGTAGTGGTTAATGTGTGTCACTCCCGGAGGCCCGGTTTCGATTCCCGGCTCTGCCATGAAAGTTGAAAACAAATAGTACGAGGGCTGGAACGGGGTCTACTCAGCCTCGGGAGATCAACTGACTAGAAGGGTTTCGAATCCCACCTCAGCCATCCTCGAAGTGGTTTTTCGTATTTTCCTACTTCTCCTCCAGGCACCTAAGGCCACGGCCGTTTCCTTCCCTCTTCCTTGTCTATCCCTTCCGATCCTAGCATCCTCCAACAAGGCCCCTGTTGAGCATAACAGGTGAGGCCGCCTGGGCGAGGTAATGGCCCTCCTCACCAGTTTCATCACCATACTCAAAGTCTCACGTTCCAGGACACTGCCCTTGAAGAGGTAGAGGTGAAATCCCTCGCTGAGTCCGAGAGAAAACCAACCCTGAAGGATAAACTGATTAAGAAAGAAAGAAAGAAAGAAAGAAGGAAAGAAAGAAAGATCATAGTACTATAGGGCTATAATCTATCATTCCCAAAAAAATATATATTTATGGTTGGGGCAACTGGCCTACCCACTTCCGGGGCCCATGAAAGAGAATTAAATATCTTTGTGGAGGGAAAAAGTTAAACACGATAAAGATAAATATGACTTCTAGTTTTCACAAGTCGGGCTGAGTGGTTCAGACTGTTGAGGTGCTGGCCTTCTGACCCCAACTTGGCAGGTTCGATCCTGGTTCAGTCCGGTGGTAGTTGAAGGTGCTCAAAGACGTCAGCCTCGTGTCGGTAGATTTACTGGCACGTAAAATAACTCCTGCAGGACTAAATTCCTGCACATCGGCGTCTCCGAAAATCGTAGAAGTAGTTAGCGGGGCGTGAAGCCAGTAACATTAATTACATTTGGCTTTTAACAAGCTGAGCATATCAGGAAAGAAAAGTGTCCTGGTGACATTTTAGTAGCTCAATACAGGAATGTCTTTGGGTGCTGTGACTTTTTTTTTTTTTTGCTTTACGTCACACCGTCACATATAGGTCTTATGGCGACGATGGGACAGGAAAGGCCTAGGAATGGGAACAAAGCGGCCGTGGCCTTAGGTACAGCCTCAGCATTTGCCTGGTGTGAAAATGGGAAACCACGGAAAACCATCTTCAGGGCTGCCGGCAGTGGGGGTTCAAAACCCACTATCTCCCGGATGCGAGCTCACAGCTGCGCGCTCCTAACCGCACGGCCAACTCGCGCGGTATTTTTACCCTTCGGTTTATTGACTTGGCTTGTATAACCTAAAACTTAGGCTAAGTTGGATAATATTTTAAACACCTACATCACTATTTTCACCTGTGTGCAATTATGTTATTTATTTCATTAATATTATGATAATTATTATAATTGAGCATTGTTAACTTATAAGACCCCAACGGACAAGCATTGGTTTTGTGTAGAGTTATATATTTGTTAAATTCACGTTGTTTCCTTTCATAACGTACACGCCTATTCTTTGTTACATTATAGAGTATTTAGATATAGCCTAAATTTCTTTACCAATTAAGCTCTTCAATAAAGACATACATAACTGTCCCATGCCAAGATATATTGGTAGAATTAGAGCTGCCAAAATGGTTCATAACCCCTTTGATTTATTATCTTGACATGGATCACCCAAAACATAGGTTAGGTTTGGAGAATACTTTAATAATTAGCATTATTTAATGCACTGTTTATTACTTTCATATTCCAAGATGTAATTGAAGCATTTAAATAAAGCATCATACATTAAAATTTAAAGTTTTACCACTAGAACAGCTGACATGGAAAAGTGATTTGAAAATTCAAACAAATTCATCTTACGTTAAAATCTTCAAAAAAATAAACTGTAGACTTTTCCAATATATCACCAGCATTTCTCCAGCTCGCCAAAATCCATTTCTCCCTAGTTTTAGCGTCTTTGGAACGTTTATAAACAATTTCTTTGGTATGGTATGCGATGTCCTATTGCACATCGGAACTCTACACCATTTATAAGTTTTCTGCCTCACTGTCTGAGCAGGATTCATTTTAAGTCTAAAATATACCACTCAGATTATTATCCAATGTATAGACATCGAATTTAACCATACTAGACACTAACGTAAAGTAGAAATACGCGAAGTGTATCCTGCTTCTCACAGCACACTATGTGTTATTTCGTTTGCTAATTCAGTCAACCTGTACGATGACGTCAGGCCAATGAGATCGCGTACTTGCGTGACGTGACATTTTCGTAGATTTCTATCATGTTTGGAGTTATTATTCGTACATTCTGATCACATTCTTGAATTCTGCATGCAATTTTGAATCAGATTAGCATATTTTTAATTAAAACCCCGGATCATGCATGTTCCCTATTGGACATATCCTTGGCAGAACATCATTATAATTACCTAGCAGATTCCTATTCTACCACATAACCATACACATGGCATCTATCGAAGATTCAATATTTTCCTCCTTCGCCTATTCACTATTTGACTTCGGCGGCATTTAATCATATTATGTGCGCACGAAGACTTTAATTATTCATAATACTATCTCACATTCAAAGCCCACCATCTTGCTATATCGCTTCATGGAGACTCTGAGTTATTTATCACCATGCATTACAAAAGACTGAAAATTATCCCAAGGATTATTTAAATCGCATCACACAATTCACCTCTATAAATTGTAATTATCCCAAAGATATTCATGTCTCACAGCGTCAATGTTGATCCAAGTAAATTATGAAATTCCATCTAAAATTAAGCAGCAGATTCTGATTACACTATGCTCCGTTAGGTTGAATTTACAAAAATCCCTTAACTTCAGTGCATTACTCCGTTTACACATCATCCGAGTCGCATTTACAGGAAATATGCCAATAGTTAAGTCTATGTTCGAAAAAGCTGTCAGTCTGTCAGGTCATCAGCCCAGAGGTTTGTTGGATCCTCAAATAGCATCTATTCAGTTATAGGGAACCCGCAAAAACCAATGACAGAGTCCAAATGAGGCGTACTAGGCAAGATGACTAGTGAGGTAGTTTCCCATTGCTTTCCTCACCGGACCAGAATGTGCCACTACAGCACGACTGATCCTATGAGCAAAACCTTGCATAACACTCAGACACTTGTAGTGCTCCAAATGTCATTACTCAGCACCACCCATACCCCAGCAGCTTTCATATTGCCACAGCCATGGATGAGACTTGGACTTCGGTGCACGCTATACTTTGCTCCGGCCTGTGCCAAGAGATGGATACAAAAATACTGCATCCGTCAAGAAATAGTAACAGGCGGTTCGAAAAGCTATCATGCAGAAAATAAAGACGTGGCTTTCCAAATATCAATATCTAACCGATATTTACATTGATGATTTACTCTCCCCTTAATAAATGTTAACATATCACAATTCAATTTCTAGGGGATCCTAGCGTCTCCTTCACATTCTTAAATATCATTATGTTCTGCATATTATGTATAGTGAAAAATAAAATCAAAACATAACAAATGCTATACACTACATCCG
Organism: Anabrus simplex; assembly: GCF_040414725.1. NCBI lineage: Eukaryota > Metazoa > Arthropoda > Insecta > Orthoptera > Tettigoniidae > Anabrus > Anabrus simplex. The sequence continues at coordinate 300,675,094 of NC_090267.1, forward strand.
GAAAGAGAAATCAACTACATATAGAAATAAAAGGCTGGACTTACCGTTCTGCTGTTTATCCCCCTGGATCTGGAGTCGGGCTGCTTGTGGATATTTACAGCATCATGCACATCATGTTGAGAATATTGCCACATTATCATTTCCTCGTCCGTGGCACTGAAAATGAAGAACACACGTTATAAACATGCCTCCCAATCTACGAACATTTCACTAGTAGCACATCGTTCACAATAATACTCCCCTAATGAGCCCAATTTTATATAAAACCACAAACGCGCCGATATGATTCTCCACATTACAATTACACATTTTTTTAATATTACACAGCCACTTGATATCTTTTATGAGTTTAAATCTCCCATCTCCATTTTGCTAGATAACAATGCATTCATCGTCAATGATCAGATTGCACTAGTCTTAGCCTGATGTTGCTTGTAGCCCAAACAAAAGGGGTCCTGTAGACCGTTGACACTGTGCAGATACAGCGTTTCCCCACATTGACGTCCTCTTGGGGTTTTATCTTAATTGAAAATCATTTATGACGTGTCCTTTGTCTGCCATACTCTTAGTATACAGGTCGTTGACATATTTCCGCCCATTCAAAATTTCGATTCCTTCACCCTGTTCATATTTTGATTATACAACCGTCGATTTATGTCAACGATTTTTGATTTCCACTCATTACGGAAACATTCCTATAAGTAAAATGTCTTAGAAAAAGAGACGCTGATTTGAGTAGGTTGTAACATCACAGGCTATACTCGTGGTATTCCCTTACTCCTTGCTATTTAATGAACATTATGCTATCAGTTCAAACTACCGACTACTCCATAATAATTAAATTTGCATGGGAAAATGGCTCAGTATCAACTAAAATTACGAAGGATAAGTTCAATTTATTTCCTGGGATGACCATAAGCACGTTGCAGTTTTTTCTCCAGTATGTTTAGATTACACCTATCACGTGTTTCTACCTCCCTCTCTTCTCATGCAATCGGTACATTTGCTGGCTAGAGTGGGGTGATTAAGATGGATTACACCAAAAATGATTCATTATTACTTGCTCGATACCTCGTTATCTGGATACGAGTTAAAATATTCCCCTCCCATTCATCTTTATAAGCTTAGTCAGATGTTATTTCCTTGCAATCTCCATGCTGCAAAACTTCGTTGTCTGTAATGATATATATATTCACTATTCTATGTGATGCAAAGAAGGCAGTAAAGAGGAGGAAGAGGATAAGATTGTTAGAAATAATGAAACGTGATTCAATAAAACATATATTGATAGTAAGGGGCTGGTCTTTCATCCTTGTTGATGAAGTTCAAATTTAGGCGACTGTGTAGTATATTTACAGATTAAAATATTCTACTATCAATAAGGAAGACAAGATGCTCCTCTCATTTTCAATGAGTAGTAGAATACACCAGTAAATAAAATACTTATCTCGATAGCTGCAGTCGTTTAAGTGCGGCCAGCATCCAGAATTCTGGAGATAGTGGGTTCAAACCCTATTGTCTGCGGTCCTGAAGGTTTTCTCCGTGTTTTCCCATTTTCACACCAGGCAAATGCTGAGCTGTACCTTAATTAAGGCCACGGCCGATTCCTTCCCACTCCTAGCCTTTTCTTGTCCCATCGTCACCATAAGACCTGCCTGTCTCGGTGCGATGTAAAACAACTTGTAAAAAAAAATGAAAATAAGATAGGTCCAAATTATATCTGTGATCAAGCTGTTTTACGTCAGCATTACTACGAACGAAGATCGCATGATGTTGCATTAATTTAGTTTTTCAATATACGTGAATCTATTTTATTGTACTGTAATTCTGAGGATAAGTACAGTTTTTGGAAATATTCACCGCCTGGCCAAAAAATGTTAGCACCCAGGAGTGGTTGAAAGCGAATGAAACTACATACGATGAAATACCTTGTGCCTTTATTGAACTGATTACAATATGGGATGAAAGAGATAAGGCCGTTGACAGTTATAGGAAGATGTTGGCGCCAGGTCAATAGGGTGTCGAACTCCCCCCACCCCCCGCCACTTGGCCGCAATGCATGCCCTTATTAGGTTGGAAATGGTGTAAAACAGCCTTTGCATCCTCTTCTGAGGCAAGTTCTTCTACAGTTGTTGCAGCTGTCCCTCCAGATCGTACAGGTTGGTACTGGGACGGAGTCCCCTTCCAATGTCATCCCGCATGTGTTCTGTGATGGAGAGGTCCGGGGATCTTGCTGGTCACGGACGGACCCCAACATGCTCTAGACAGTCCGTGTTGTGTGTGGACGTGAATTATCTTCTTGGAACACTGCCCCAGGGTGCTGTGCAATAACGGATAGGTCGTGCGGACGCAGAATATCTGTGATGTATCGCTGTGCCGTCGAAGTCCTGCCGAAGTACTCTTGGAGGTGTCCTGAACGATAACCTTTGTCTCTCCACACCATGCTGTCAGGGATTACACCTGTGTGTCTTTCCACAATATGAGCAGGCTCTGTCCTCTGCCCTCGACGCCACCAAACCCGCACACGATGGACATCGGAGGTTATGGAAAAGCGGGACTCACCACTGAACATGATGCGATGCCAGTCAACCTCTGCCCATGCCTCCCGGACATAGCACCACTCCAAACATAGGCGCTGGTGTTCTGGTGTCAATGGCAACCAACGCACGGGGCGGTAGGACCCCAATCCGGCGGATGAGAGTCGTCGGGACACTGTGCGGGAACTCGCAGTATGTTGTAGAGTATCCAGTAAATGTTTGTGGATGGCGGGTACCGAAGTTATGGGGTCCCGCAACGCTTGGCGCACCATAGGACGGTCCTCCCTCGGGGTAGTGTTTCTTGGTCGACCCGAAACTGCACGACGTGATTGGATACCCTCATGTACCCACTGAGTCCAACATCGGGCCATTGTGACATCTGAATGGCCCACGTGCCTGGCAATTGCACAATACGACCAACCAGCATCATGCAGTCCCACACTGCGGCCTCTGTCAAATGTTGTCAATTGGTGGATAGGCTGTCTAATGCGTCTGCGAGGCATCGCGGGGGCTTCGTACTGTACGTAGTCCTCTCCGCACGTCATGTTCAACTGTCTGACGCAGAGTAGATGACTGGTAACAACTTATTAACAACAGGACAGTGCCGTTACAAATGCACTCTGGTAGGCGTTCCACACATTACAGATGCATGTAAATCTAATCATTTACTCACACATCAATGGTACGCACTGGACCACTCCTTCTGGGTGCTTAACTCTTTTGTCAGGCAGTGTATATATGCACCTCACTTTTATTAGAAATGAGCGTCGCATAGCTTCATTGCTCGACAGCTGAGCATCTTGTTACTCCAAGAAGCCTGTCCAAGAAACTCATAAATTACGAATGTCGCATTCAATGACAGATGGACACTCACAGCTGTTTACCTTAGTTTTGTGACCAAGAGAGCTATTTCCCAAGTCATAGAACACCCAAATCTTCCAGCGAACGTACTCCAATTCAACCTTCAAAATTTAATATTGCCTGAACCTGCATTCGATCAAGGAATCACTGGGACATAAGAAGACAACACTAACCAGCTAAACCTGCATTCTGGAATCTGAAACTGAACAGATGAAACCCACTGCAATTTGTTTACCTCTGTTTCGTGACTTTCTTAATATTTTATTCGCTGTCTGAAGTGGTTAAAGTTTCACGGAGTTGCTAAGGTACCCAAACTTTAGACTAAATGTACCACCTCAAATAGATGTTATTCCTTCAAGCAGTAAATATTTCTAGGCTTGTCTAGAATTTCATAACCTCCTTCCAATTGCACGAGTATACTGTACAGTATGTGAAGACCAGTTAGTATGTACATCTATAAAATCAAATATTACAGACATTCTCTATAAGCTTTATGTCCAGAGACAGTGAGTCATAACATTACAATGCCTGCTAATTCATCAGGTAGCTGAAGAACCCTTCTTGAATGTAGCCTACTACGACTCTGACACATAACAATGAAATAGAGGAAATAATACGAATTGATTGACACGTTCACAATAAAGCGTGTATTTGTATGCTTTTAGAACTTTTAATTATAACTTTCACTACAATTTAGCTAACCCCTGCTTCTCACATTCTTAACAAAACAGAAGTACAGTATGTAACAAAAAGAATGACCCTGAAATTATTGCTCGTCCCCAGTCCACGTTTCCCTAGTAACAAAGTATTTATTTTATATAGGCTTTTGGGCTTATGCCATGTCAAGAAAATAAAGTGAAATTCTTTACGTTTCGCTGAGAACTTCTCTCTGCGTCTTCAGAAGATAATCTCGACTGTTCACGAGAAAAGCTTCTCATAGAATGAGGTTTGAATTTAGAAGTTATAATAGAAGAGGAAGTGATAAGTTCATTCGTCACCGGATGGCTCACCGGACGCGGTACAGTGCTAGCATTCGAAGCGAAGACTGATGGTTCCGAAACGTAAAGAATTTCACCTATTTTCTTGTTATGGCATAAGCCCAAAAGTCTATATCATGTCGATCAATAGCAAACTATTTATTTATTAACTTTGACATATTGTGAATTCAGTATTGTGTTGGTTTTTCCAATTATGGTTCTCACAACAGAGAAGAAGGTGTTTATTGTTGAACATTGTTTCCGATAAAATAGAGTGGAGCGTCAGAATGGGCCGAGTTTGCTTCATAGTAAAGAATAGTGCGAGGAGCCATTTATAATGGAGGCACCAAATCTATATATAAAATAAGAGTTTTGTCTGTACTTTGCTCAGAATTTTTTAAATGGTATTTTGTATATGTCATGTCCACAGTAACAAGGAAATACAATATTTACTTTTCCATAATTTATTTCAGTTTGTCTGTCTGTCTGTTTGTATGTACGCGCATCCCGACAAAATGGCTGTAGAGAATTTAATTAAAATCGGTATGTAAAGTCGGGGAATGAGCCACTACAATCAACGCCATAAATAATTGTATTCACGCTGAGGGAATGGTAGTTTAGGGGAAGGCCCAAAATTTAATTCTCAAATATAACGGGTGGTACAGCTGCCCCTATTCACGCAGTTTTATGCAACCCGTAGATTATAGTCGAACCTAAAAATATTGACCTTGACTACTCACTACAATGTCTGCTCTTACAACGCTTTCCATAATTCGTTTATTCGTGTCAAGCAAATCAGCATTAATGATAAAATACCGTTTGATGGTAAAGAATCGTGAAAATTATGTGTCGCAGAAACGTCCTGTACAGATAATATTATTGGTGAATGACTAGAAGTAGCAGCAACACAACAGCGCTAAACAGCAACCCGTGATAGCCGAGCTTGCTAAAAGTTAGAGGTGAGTACCGGTGTTCGTTAGTAGGCGGTTCGAGTCCTGTGTACGACGAATATTTTTATTGCGTTGTTGATGTTCGTGAGAGTCGTGTTGTTGACGACAAATCTAAATCATGATCAGTTCTCATATTGCAGGTACTCAGCTATGTTTGTTTTTTAAGGTGCTCTTAAAAGAGCTATGTGCAATAAAGTGAGATTGTACCGACAGCGATGCGATGGGCTTACGCATGGCCATTCGATTAATGAAGCTAATGTTCAAAATGACCACCAGCTTCGTTAATGCACATCTGAGCACGGTGGAGGAGAGACATTCTTGCTTGCTGCAACATATGTGGTGGAATCTGCCTGCAGGCTTCCGTGATGAGCCGCCGTAAATGATTCGGGCTCTCAGGCTCCTGCTCATAGACTCTTTCCTTTAAATAACCCCAGAGGAAAAAGTCGAGTGGAGTAAGGTCAGGTGATCTAGCCGGCCATGTGACCGGACCCCCTCGTCCAATCCATCGTCCAGGATATGTCCTATGCAAGTGGTTCCGTACTGCCAACGACCAGTGTGGGGGAACTCCATCCTGCTGGAACCACATCCGTAACCGTGTCATAAGGGGCACATCCTCCAATAAGAGTGGGAGGTACTCACGAAGAAACTCTAGATAGCGTCGTCCCGTGAGGTTTCCTTCGAAGAAATATGGTCCAATTATCTTGTCACCTAGTATCCCGCACCACACGTTGACGCCCCATTGTACCTGAAATCGAGCTCCCCTGATCCAGTGAGAATTTTCAACGCTCCAGTAATGGAAGTTGTGACGATTAACAGTTCCGTTGTTGTGAAATCTAGATTCATCACTGAAAAGAATGTCCATTAAGAAATTCGCATCAGCTTCAACTCTTTGTAATATCCATTGCGAAAATTCTATCCGTTTTGGAAAGTCATCTCCGTGAAGTTCCTGGTGCAGCTGTTGATGGAAAGGGTGGAATTTATGGCGGTGCAATATTCGCAGTACAGATACATGACTGATGTTCAGTTCATTTCCTATGGCCCGTGAGCTTGTGTGCGGGTTGTATGCAATTGCATTTTGAACAGCTTCGTCGTTATTTCCAGACGTCACTGGAGCATCCCGAACGGGGGTAATGTATGAAATGACCCCGTTGCACGCAACCGTCTTTCAACACGTCGAAATGTATCTGCAGTTGGCAGCCTTCGTCCAGGAAATCGTTCTTGATACAAGCGTCTGGCTTCCCGTGCATTTTGCCTTGCTTCTCCATAAAGTAGTACCATATTCACATAATCATCCCGTGAATACATAATGTTTGCTTTCGTGCTAACCGTACAGTACGTGCTCACACGTTGCTGCTAGGATTACTATATGCTGTTTCATGTGCCCTACGTATGAAGTGTAGACCGCTGTTAGTTGGTCTTCGAGTCGAACGTGCGCAGTTGCTTGGTTGAATGGGTGGGTCAGAATGTTGACAACACGTGCACTGCGCTTCATTCCCTGTAGTCGTTTGCCATATGGAAGTCGCATGTTATTATTCCTTTCGTATGTATGCTTTCTTTGTAAAGGTGGCAAATTACTTTTGAGACTTAAGAACGTTAAATATTTATTACGAATGGCCTTACAAGTATAATATAAAAATAAAATTGAAAAGCTCGTAACTAGATTCGAACTCTAAATGCCTGCTAACATATCGTATGCTCGCTGCGATTGGTCCCATTTAGCCACTGCAGGCGACGAAGAATTGGTCTCGTAGCTCTGTACTAATGGAATTACCTAGGCTATCGCTTCGATACTGATCGTTGATGTTAAAAGTTCTGAACTCGAAGGTGCAAACACCACTGTGAACTAAAGAATCACGTCTCTCTTACGCCCAGATAGTTGCAACCATTTTTTACGCGTTACTTGGTTGAATGAGTCCAGCGTTATGTTTCAGGTGGTATTCACAATCGGTGCGTATGTGGCGATATTTATGATACCTGTTTATTATAACTTCCGTAGAGGAATATCGGAGACTTCAGAAAGGTCTTCGTAAACGATGCCTAGGTGAATACGAAATGACATTAAAAAATGCATGACTCAAGAATGGTTGGAACCCTTCCTGCTTCAAGTAACCTATCGAGGTAAGTCTTCCATACGTAATTCCGCGCAGCTATTTCCAACGTACAAGCGCCATCCTTGTAACTCTGTATTCACGAGGAGAGCGGAAGTTCCCGCGTCGACAAGTTACTGATGAGTTACAGCCTTATGGTCCCGTTTTATGCCTTTTTTGATCGCTCTAACGGTAGTAATTACATGGTGTAAGCTATCACATCTGCTGTACAGCATTTGCGTGCCACAGATTATAAACTACAGTGCAAAACACGTTTCTATCAATTTCGATGTGATGAGACTGTACAAAATGGTGGTGCATTGACATGTCTGTAATTGGTCTTACCCTATCACGTTTTCTATGATACCACGACCGCCCTTTCTATCAAAAGAAAATGGCCTCTTGGACCAATCAGGTGCGCAATTCTCTACCGACAGCTATAGGCGTGTTTATGGTTTGTACAGTACAGTAACATTTCGTAAAAATTAGTAGAGTATTGGACACCGCTCTACATAAAATGGTACAGTGTTTTTGAGATGGACCTCACTTACTGCCTCTTGTACCATTTTTCCATTGTGCGGAGAAGTCTACATCGGGTTAACTGCACATAACATTGCTGTAAGGTGTTGCGCAAGATGGGACTAAGAAGCATTTACGTCCTAGCTGGTTGCATATATTCGGGAAAAAATAGGGGCAGCTGTACCACCCGGTATATGTTATTAGTGGTCCTATCGATAAATACTACATAACTAAAGCTATATAGAATTAAATTTCCGATCATTTATGTCTCATACAGTTTTACTGTATCGGCTATGATAACAAAGATATTCTTAAATTTGTATTTTTGTTGCTAAGTCCATATCAACGCGGAGTCACGAAAAATGGGTAAACAGAATTTAATGAAAATCGGTATATAGAGTCAGGCAATAAGAAACTACAGTCTAAGTTAAAACAAGGTTATTCACCTTGGATAGAATGGTAGTTTAGGTAAAGGTGCCTAAAATTTAATTTTTAAAATACCTATGCCATTGGTCCTATCGAAAAATATTACATAACAAAAGTTGTAGAGTATACAATTTTCTGTAGAGAATACAATTTCCAATCATTGATGTTTTATTCAGTTTTACCGTGCCGACTATGATAAGAGTGGTACTTCATGGTCGGAAGAAAACTAAATGTGAAGGCCTACAATATCGAAAGCTCATAAAATTGAACAATAACATTACATTGACCCTTGTTTGTTGTAATATTCTTTGTCTCTTATGCTTCCACTTATCTCCGATAGATGGGATTAGTGCAGCGTATCGAGTATAAAGCCTGCCTAAATATTGGCGAGAAATAGCTGGGGAGTTAGATAAGTTTCCTCTTTAGCTTGCCATTCCTCTGGTTCATCTGCTTCATACATTTTTTTTTTTTTTTTCACAAGTTGCTTTACCTTTACGTCGCACTGACACTCTTGTGGCGACGATGCGACAGGAAATGGCTGGGAATGGGAAAGAAGCGGGCGTGCCTTAAATAAGGTAAAGCCCCAGCATTTTTCTGGTGTGAAAATGGGAAACCACGGCAAACCATCTTCAGGGCTGCCGACAGTGGGGTTCGAACCCACTATCTCCCTAATACTGGATACTGGCCGCACTTAAGCGACTGCAGCTATCGAGCTCGGTCACAGATTTTCTGATACTGCTGGTACGTAACACACTGGTCCATCATAGTATTCCAGCTATTCGTAGAGGCTTACTTATGACCTGGTCTGGAATTAGAGCCTATTCCAAATTGTAGCACAGCAGTTCACTAAATAACTCACCAACATTATGGTGTCTGGTAGTGGATGAACTACTTACCAGGTTAAATGTTGGAGGAATTTACGCCCAAGGCTATGCAGATGACATTAGCCTGATGGCGGTTGGAAATTTCCCCAGTACGGTCTCAGAGCTCGTACAGAGCTCCCTACGTAGGGTGGAAAGATGGTGCCACGACACGGACTTGTCGGTTAATCCCGACAAGACGGAGCTCGTGGTATTTACCAGGAGGAAGAGGCTAGACGGACTGTCAGAGCCTTTCCTATTTGGGAAAAAATTAGTTAAGACAACCTCAGTTAAGTACCTAGGGGTAATCCTTGAGGCAAGACTGAGCTGGAAGAAACACATAGACCATAAGGTGGATAAGGCTCGCAAGATTATGTGGGCCTGTCGCAGGGCCGTTGGAAAGACTTGGGGCCTAGGACCTAAGGTGGTCCAGTGGCTCTATATTTCTATTGTACGGCCCACGATCACCTATGCATCTTTAGTCTGGTGGCCAGGCTCGGAGAGTAAAACTGTGACCACCAAGTTAAACAGTGTCCAAAGACTTGCGTGTCTAGGAATAACAGGGGCACTGGATACTACACCATTATGTGCAATGGAGGCCATCCTAGGTCTTCCCCCCTTACATTTATATGTTAAGGAAATAGCGGGAATGAGTGCCTACCGCCTTTGGTCACTCGGAGGATGGTCCTTCAAGAATCCGAATAGAGGTCATGCCTCTATTCTCACAAGGCTTCACCAGACTTGCCCTATGACAATGATGATTGGGGACCTGATGAAGCCTAGCTTTAATTTGAACTATAAATTCACAGTGGTGATACCCACAAGGGAGGAGTGGGCCGCGGATGCTGGGGCCCGTCTTAGGTCTGGGGGCTGTACATGGTACACAGATGGCTCGCGGACAGAGACGGGCACAGGCGCCGGGATCTGGGGGCCTAAGACAAGGCTCTCCCTACCTATGGGTAAATACGCTACTGTTTTCCAGGCCGAAGTATATGCAATACTGGCCTGTGCTGTATATATATGGAAAATGCCTGGACACAGAAGATGTATCACTATTTGCAGCGATAGCCAGGCAGCGTTAAAAGCACTATGTGCAGTTAAAACAACATCAAAAATGGTATGGGAATGCCAAAGGATGTTAGATCAGCTGTGTGAATTTAGCTCAGTTACCCTATTATGGGTCCCTGGGCACACAGGTATCAGTGGAAATGAAGAAGCTGACAAACTAGCGAAACAAGGCTCAAACGGTCCTTTTATAGGACCAGAGCCCTTCCTGGGAATGTCACTCCGAAGCGTGAAACTGGTAATATCCCAGTGGACAAACCAGTCTCACTTAGACATTTGGAAGAGGTTAACTATAGCAAGGCAGGCACGTGAACTTATCAAAGGGCCTAGCCAAAGTTATAAAAAGGTCCTGATAAATTTGAATAGGACCAGAATGCGAATGGTAGTTGGACTGTTGACAGGCCACAATACCTTTCAGAGACACCTACACATCATGAAAATCAGTCAGGATCCGATGTGTAGAAGATGCGGTAGGGAGGAGGAGACCTCCGCGCATGTGTTATGTCAGTGTGAGGCTCTTGCAAGCACTAGACATCGATACCTTGGCTCACATTTCGTGAGCCTGGAAGACATCAGGAATGCCAACATCCGGACACTGGTATCCTTTATAGGAGCACTAGGTCTGGACTAGGCAAACCCGTTTAAGGGACACAAAGGGTCTTCACAGACCTACGTGTGGAGCCCTGCGAAGGCAGGGTTCACCCATTCTTTATCTATCTATCTATCTATCTATCACTAAATAACTCAAAATTCAACCCTGAAAAGAGCCGTTTCTTAAGAAAAGCTTCTTCCTCTTCACTTTCGTTAAGTTCTACATTCATTTTATTCCAAATTAGCAGTAAAGAGGGGGGTTTCTCCTCTGGCGTGGAAGAAAATTTGCCACCAAGTCAGATAGTTAATATTTTTTTCCCCGCCAGTGAAGTGAATTGAGATTTTCCGACTCATCGGGTACTTCTATTAAACATAGTTTTTGCCCCCTGACTCTACACTATCCAATCTCCCCCCAACCCCGCCCCCCTCTCCTCGAAATTAAAGAGTGTTCACGGCTCACGGCTGTCTGCAGCCTCGTCATTCCAGCTGTGGAACTTTGGACTGTTGGATCAGTAACGTAGTACTGCTCGTTAAAAGTGAGAAAATGTGTGATTATTCATTTGATCGAGTATTTCATATGATAGCATTGCTTTTAATCGCGACATTCCTACTGGCGTCATTGTAATGACCTGTGTTGATTTCAGTTGGGAAACCACTAAGACAGTCTTTCTGAGGATGTAAAAAGGCAGGTCGAGAGTGTGTGTCTGCCATTACAATGAAAATTCCCTAACCCAATCTTCACACAAGAAAAGATGTTTGGAGACCTCTCCGTCGTATTTCTAGGGTAACGTTAAGAGCTATTGATTTTAATACAGTCTTACTCACAACGTATACACTACCTAACATAGAATCCTGTATACAATGTAGAATTCCGTAGCGAAGCACGGGTACATCAGCTAGTTCAAAAATAATGTTAGCTGTCGTTAACAAGCTCCGTCTACAGAAGAAACAGCACTATAAATACCTGTATGTTTACCCGATATGCGATTTATTTATCTGTTGTTTCCTATGTGTTACAACCTACTTACTATTAAGAAAATGTATGTATATATTAGGTTGTCAAAATATTTATAAAAAAAAACATATGTGGTATAAAAATGCATTATACTTTCTATCTCTTCCTAATATTATGTCCATAATGTGTAATGTATTTTGAATGAATGTAATCGAGATACGTTGAAGCAGACTAGTAGCTTGAGCCGGATAATGTCGTACAAACTACCTATACTGTGTATTATTTTCTGTGAATATACAAAGTGGCAGTTATGAAGTGGCACATTTTTTAGATGGGATGGCTGAGAATGAAAATGATGAAGAACTACGGTTCGCTCGTTATAAATTAATTCAAATTATGAACGCAATTTTTAAGAATAGTGCACAAAACTTGAAGTTTGTTTATTACGGTGTAACCACACACAACTCGAAAATAATTCATGCTATGATACGCAAAAATGCAAGGTTTAACTGCGTATTTTAGGTAGCGCTTCCTAGACAACATATACTCAACAAAATATGTGATTAGACTACTGATAGAAGCCGTAAAATAAACTAATTCTCGGCTGGATTATTCACTAACTTGTAACTAAATGATTTTGAAACAATATTCAGCATAGTCTTAATAAAATGTGTACCGGTATGTAATAATAAAATAAGCAATATTGAGTTTGATATGCAAAATGAGCCTCACGTGTTTCAGTTTTGACTTAGTTTTGGTTTAGTATGATAATCGGATGCGGAAAAATTTAAACATAAATCCGGTTTCTTCATACAGATTTTTACGTGATATGATATGTACTGATAGTTTAATATGTGGCAAAAATAAATGCACAATATTTTAATAAATATAATTTTACGGGGGTTTTGTCTATCCTGTCTCCTTTCCGTGACGTTTCACTGAAATAAGTTAGTTAAAACAGGCTGGACGACTTTAACTGATATACGGTATGATTGTAACTAAGATATTGTATTCACAATTACATATTTTAAAATGTTGATATATTTAATGGTTTTTATGTAACTTCACGAAGCGAACATAGCGCTCCAAAGCGTCACAATACTGAGCCGTAATTCCCATCCCCAAAGTTCTAATCTTGCTTTAGGGAAACTCAACGTATAATACAGATAAAATACCTCATTTACCTGCATTCACTCACATCGACCACTATCATTATCTCAACTACCAAATTACATCCAAATTTGACTAAATATCAGCGAATTATTAATTAAAAATTACATTAAGTCAACAAAGTCAGTAAAACACCAGAGCCCCCTCCCGATCAACTGTCTTCTAGCCAAACTTATCCTCTTCAACTCTCCCTATCGTGCTAAAGTTCTTTTTCTGATACTTTGGCGTTTGAATATGGCTGATTTACAACACATTTTATGAAATGTCTTTATATCAAGCAGTCAGTGACATCTGACTTACAGTTCTACTTTAGTTTCATCTGCTACAATGCCCTAAGCCCCTAAAACTAATCAACAATAGCACGCCGCTGGCAATGAGATCTCTTCTACTGCCGCTCATCTCCACTAAGATGGCCTTACTGCTGAAGGGATTATGAAGATACGTTCTCTCCAAATTGTAAACACTAACCTGTCAGTGACGGCTACAGCAGTTGGTTCTATCCTTTTCTGTCTTGTTTGTCTACAAATAAATCCTATTACACTACGTAACAAAATTTGACGAAGTGTTTCTTTATCTTACTTTTGTGCATTTTTTGCTTAATTGATGCCGATTATGAATATATAAGACGTAGTTTTTCTTAAGTGTCAATATTTTGGATATGATAATGAATGTTTCAATTTTCTTAAAAGCTACTAATATTGCATACTTATTTAATACGACTAGAATCCTATAGAAGAAATCTGTCATACAGTACCTCAAGAATTGATGGGAATCAGTGCAAAAATATTGAATATCACTGAATCTTCGCCCAAAAATGGTGACCTTCAAAATGTGCGTTAGAACGGCTTTTCCTCTTATGTTCTTCTGACCCCTCTGCTCGTACTATACCCCACCCATAGTCTCCCATCGTAGCACAGTCCCAACGTCCCTGATACCTTCTTTCCATGCAGTGAATGTCTTGGTGAAAGCGTTCACCGTATTCTTTACTTACAGCTCCTACATTTGGCCTAAAGAAATCAATATGAGAAAACAAATAGTGCATTATCACCGACATTCTACATCCAAGTACATGATAACTCTGTATCAAATTCTCTATCAGTTTCATGTAATTCTCACTTCTATTGTTTCCCAAGAACTATTGCACTACCATTAAAAAAGTAGCCCAAGCATTTCGTTCATCAAGAGTCATTTCGTCTACAAGTTCTTTTGATTGTAACATCACACCAATCTGAGGTCCGGTGAAAATTCCGCCTTTTATTTTTGCTTCAGGTAACTTGGAGAACATTTGTTTGATGACGCTCAGAACCTCACAGTTGCTATCTAAACCTTTGATGAATTGTTTAGCAAGTCAAAGTTTGATATGGAGTGGCGGTAACAGAATATTCTCCCTGGACACAAGGGGCTCATCTCTCACGTTGTGTGCAGCTGGAACGAGTTCTTTTCTTGTTGGCCATTCTTTCCTGGTGTAATGCTGATCATCGGCTCTGCTGTCCCACAGGCAGAGGAAACAAGAATATTTGGTGTAGCCACCTTTAACCCCCCAGAAGAAATCCTAAAATCTTAAAATCACCACGAACATCCCATTTGGAACATCCGTAATTTAGTTTTTCCAAGAGCAGCTTCATATTTTCATAAGTCTCCTTAACTTGTATTGAATGAGCTACTGGTATGGAAAGAAACTTGTTCCCATTGTGCAGTAGGACAGCTTTGAGACTTCTACTTCAACTATCTATAAATAGACGCTATTGATACGGTTCATGAGGAATATTAATGTGTCCAAACAGACCACTAACATCACTACAAAAACAAAGAGTTCCATACATTTGGTAGAAGCATGAAAAATCCTCATGCCTTAGCCTATATTTTGTTATTTTACAGGATTCATCGAGCAAGTTATATTGCTTCAGACGGGATCCAAGAAGTTCAGCCTTTGATTTAGTTAGTTGCAACTCCCTAACAAGGTCATCCAATTTTGGCTGAGTAAAGAGCTGTGGTTCCAAATTGCTGTCATCACTAAAACTGAAATCACTGTCAACACTTGAATTTGTCTCTACGTGCTTTCCACGTGAGTTCTGTTTTGGTGGTGATGGAATTGGTAGCTCTTCACTATGTGGTACTGGGGCAATAGATGACGGTATGCTAAGATATGGGGTATTTTTCCTGCTCTTTGTACCTTGCAATGTGTAATATCCCCCATACAATAATAACAGTCGTCGTGGTGATTTGTAGGCTCTCGCCATTTTCGGGGAATTGCAAATGGCATACATTTTCTTGTTCCACGTAGCCAACCCCCTAATGTAGACCGACAGCTTCCACAAGTGACATGGGGAGCCCATGAAACATGTTGGTCTCGAAGAAGCACACTAAAATAAGCGCGGTACGCCTCACAGAACTTCGTACCGGACACAATTTTATGTTTCACTTGCTTAGATCCAATGTAATCACCACAAACATAACAAAACGCGTCTGCTGGCAATTTATAACGTCTGGATGTTGACATTTTTCGTTAAAAGACAACAATTCAACGTTACGTATAACCACAAAACTGAATCTACATTCACAAACGACAGGAAGATATTTTGTGAAAAATATAGTTAAATGTCTATACATACAGTTGGCGTTTTAAAGAAGTCGATATATTGAACCTTTACAGATGTATACCAATACTGATGAAACATCACATTAAAGTGATCTAGTGGTGACCACCTTGAACAACTACGACTGCCAGAAAAAGTGGTAAATTCACAATTGTTCACAAACCGTTAAAATATCAAAGTATCGACATTTGAAAAAACTAACGGCATATTCGCATTCAGCACTCTGGTTTTATACAATAAACACAAAGAAAAAACATAGTGTAATTAGTAGCTCGAATGTGTTTTCAATGGACGTACGGTAGTTGAAATATCTTGTGTTAGACTACCCGCACGTCTTGGCCTAATGCGGCAAAGATTTGTCAATGATGAAGTATTGTGTTGTTCAATGTTATACCATCCTAACAGCTTGGAAAAGAACGAGGGAGATAGGAAGATTGCGAGGGAAGAGACACTTATACAATGAACCTTGCGACAACAATGTAGTAATGATATATTTGTAGAAAATGTGATCGATATGAAGCTGTACTTAGATAGTTTGTACCAAGCTCGATAGCTGCAGTCGCTTAAGTGCGGCCAGTATCCAGTAATCGGGAGATAGTGGGTTCGAACCCCACTGTCGGCATCCCTGAAGACGGTTTTCCGTGGTTTCCCATTTTCACACCAGGCAAATGCTGGGGCTGTACCTTAATTAAGGCCACGGCCGCTTCCTTCCCATTCCTAGGCCCTTCCTATGCCATCGTCGCCATAAGATATATCTGTGTCGGTACGACGTAAAGCAAATAGCTAGATAGTTTGTGTAAAGAAGTGAAAGTTTCCGCATTTTTGGTCCTGTACAGTCGTAAACTCAAAAACCGGACTGTCATTAATTTACTACATAATGCAAGCCAAACGAGCAGGATCTCGTCTCACTTAAAAGTCAGCTGGACAGTCTGATAGAGAACTCTACCCTTTCCATTTATTTTTTCCCTATACACCAAACGTTTCATTAACAATATCTCTTCATCCTCTGATCGAGGATTGTGGATCGCTTCATGATATACACAACTACGGTGAGAAGAGAAACTTTCATAGTTTACAAAAGAGATGCCTTCTATTAATAAAAGAAGCTTAGTTCGACAAATTTGGACGTCAGAGGTAACATATTGTCCCTCTGTAGGCGGGGGCGGTAGAATAACACCCACGGTATGCTCTGCCTGTCGTAAGAGGCGACTAATATGGGCCCCAGGGGCTCTGAACTTTGGAGCGTGGGTTGGCGACCACGGGGCCTTCAGCTGAGTCCTGGCGTTGCTCCTACTTACTTGTGCCAGGCTCCTCACTTTCATATATCCGACCCGACCTCCCTTGGTTAACTCTTGTTCTTTTCCGACCCCGAGGCTATGAGGTTTCCGTGGGCTAGGGAGTCTTTCATTTTCACGCCGTTCGTTCATTCATTTTTCGAAGTGTCGGATCCCTCCCATTTTTTCTCTCTGATTAGTGTCATATACAGGATGGTTGCCTAATTGCACTTCCTTTTAAAACAATAATCACCACCACCACCACCACAACCACCACCAAGTAAACTATCGTAACTATCGTAAATGAAAAAAAAACAATATATGACTTGTTTTGGTCATGCCTTCTTATGTTTTGCAAGAATGTAGATACGCTACATGATACTATCGTATGTGAAAATGGAACACAGAGATAAACAGCGGTAAGTGATCGTACAGCAGTAGCCTTATGCCGTCTGCAGAGCTCTGTACCGTATTGACCCTTACAACAGTTTACCATGGTCGGAACTGTCGATTCGAATTGCCTTCATGTTAATAACATATTCGCCCCAGTAGCTTTTTCCTGCTCTGCTGTAAGGTAGTGAAATGTCACTTACGATAGTTTACTTCTAACGTCCAGAAATAGAATTATCGAACATGTGTTTCTGCTGCGCGTTACACGAAGAGCTCATGTAACCATTTCACCACCAAGAAGCATCTTCAAGGAGAAAAAATAGTCCTAGCAGGCTAGTTCTGTATCTACTTTTTGTAACAAGGAGGAAACAATACAGTTGTTCATCATATGTTGGTCACATATCTCAGATTAAATTTGTAGATCACGTGCGCGTTATGTTATCATCATTTTCATGATGTCTGCTAGTGATCAGAAGCGAACACTCTTACTATTAGCAATGGTCATCTTCATCAATCACATTCGGGTTGAAACATTGGGAGCTGTCTGCAAGACTAGTTACTGCTTCTTACGTTCAGCATCCAAAAAAAAATCTCGAAACAAAGTTCGAGTAATTATATCCACATGGTTATGAGGGCGTTTAGGGGTTGTAGTACAGATGTAAAGGAGAGGGCATATAAGACTCTGGTAAGACCCCCAACTAGAGTATGGTTCCAGTGTATGGGACTCTCACCAGAATTACTTGATTCATGAACCGGAAAAAATCCAAAGAAAAGCAGCTCGATCTGTTCCGGGTAATTTCCGACAAAGAGAGTATCATAACAACAATGTTGCAAAGTTTGGGCTGGGAAGACTTGGGAGAAAGACGACGAGCTGCTCGAATAAGTGGTATGTTCCGAGCTGTCAGCGGAGAGATGGCGTGGAATGACATTAGTAAACGAATAAGTGTAAGTGGTGTCTTTAAAAGTAGGAAAGACCACAATATGAAGATAAAGTTGGAATTCAAGAGGACAATTGGGGGCAAATATTCGTTTATAGGAAATGGAGTTAGGGATTGGAATAAGGGAGATGTTCAATAAATTTCCAATTTCTTTGAAATCACTTAAGAAAAGGCTAGGAAACAACAGATAGGGAATCTGCCATATCTGGGCGACTGCCCTAAATGCAGATCAGCATTGATTGATATGTTTTGAGTTGTAGTTCATTCCGACAGGTCACATTTTCATTAAGAATATAGTCATAATAGGTTCTTTATGTCTTTCCTCTTAATTGCCACCACCACCACCTGTGACTTGTGTGTCAAACTTATCATGTCACATATTTACACCAGAAGAAGTTCACTCAATTCTTTGTCAACTCTCAAAACATTGTAAGCATTACGATCTGTCGCTAAAGGTCTGAAAGCTTGTCAGGTTCATTTATTCCAAGATTTTTGCGCAGAGACGTTCTCTTCCAGACCAACCAGTGAGAATGACTAATTAATGAGGAGCTTGTTAACACGAACAACGAGCCGAAGGCATTGTTATACGCTCCAACTCCTCGAATGTTGGCAATCAACTTCCAGAATGTTCTCGTTACAACCGCTCCAATACACTCACATGGTGTGTAAACAATGATTAGTATCGCTGTTTTCTTATAGCAGTTACCTGCAACAAATACTTATCTTGTCTTCATAGGTAGTCACGTAAAGAATAAATATCAGGCACTGTTCTACATTTTAGGGGTATCAAATTTACTTATGTCCAATTTCAAAATTTTCAAAATTTCAATTTCAAATAAATGTCGTCGGGAAAATTAATAAACGCCGTAGGCAGTTTAAGTGTTATTAAGAACTCTTAAGGCCACGCTGCATACAAGTCTGATTACGGTTCGTCCATAAAACGTCGAAAACCAGCTTCATTTTCCGATCACGTCAAAATATGTCAAGCATTGAATATACGAGAAAGTCCGACTCGTTGGCTGAATGGTCAGCGTACTGGCCTTCGGTTCTGAGGGTCCCGGGTTCGATTCCCGGCCGGGTCGGGGATTTTAATCGCTTGTGATTAATTCTTCTGGCTCGGGGACTGGGAGTATGTGTCCGTCCCAACACTCTCCTCATCATATTCAGACAACATACTACACTACCAACCACCACAGAAACACGCAATAGCGATTACATCCCTCCATACAGGGTTGGCGTTAGGAAGGGCGTCCGGACGTAAAACAGGGCAAAATCCACATGTGCGACGCAGTTCGCACCCGCGACCCCACAGGCGTGGGAAAAGGCGGTAGAAAAAGAAGAAAGATTAAATATACGAGAAACCTTATCTACGACTTCTAAACATATAAAGAAAGGAGATAAATTTGAGATCGACGCACTCGTCTAATATTTATAGAAGTTTTATCTCGAGTCGACATAATTTTGAATTCCACAGTAGTGAAAACCGATAAAATCGAATTAACTCAGCCATAGGAAGCGTCCAGTAAATTTCCGCTTGCGATGTTAAATAGTGGAACAATAGGATTAAAGGAATTGTTATGCAGGCCGCCTAAATTGCACTACTTCAGAAGGTGTGCAACCCGCTAGCTGAAGCCACACAATTATGATTACTCTTTTTCCTTGTGCTGTTTAAAGACTGACGTTCATCCTCTTATTTTTATTGTAAACATGTCTATACTGTATTTCTTTATTATAAGTAGAGTTCTTCCTCTCCCGGCATTGTTTTACAGTCGTCTGTCACAAATGTAAACATTTTGTTCCGAAGTACTACAAAAGTTGTGAGTCTGAAGTACTAAAATTAAAATATAATACTATGTGTAGCAATATACAGGGAGGCCCAATTAAAACTTTCACCGCAAATATATCTGGAACAACAAGAGATATTGAAAAATTACTTTCACGGGTATGAACGCAGGGAAGGGGCTAGTTAAAGTAAATACTATGAGCCAGTCAGAAACGTACGAAAATATGATTTTCAATATAAACTTACGTTTTTTAATGGGCCACCTATATTGTTCCTTGCGCAATCGTTAACATGAAAAATCTCATAAGGAATGGCATATGTTTCATCGCAATCAGTCAATTACATCCCGAGGTTGACGCTTGAGATGACGAAACGCGCAGCAGTTGCACATCCCGAGATTCAAGCGCGAACTTCACGTTCCTCTTAATCACGATGTGATTGACGTACTGCGACGCCCACAGGGAGGGGCATCAGGGGTAGGACGAGTAGAGGGAAGCCAAGGCGACGACTGTTAGACTCAATTTTTAATGATTTAATGTTAAGGCCTGTGGAACTAAACAAGCCTAATGAGCTAGCTGAAAACAGACGATAGTGTAGGCGCGTAGTTAATACACAGAAAATTTCAGACTGAACCCTGTAAGTCATAATAGTCTATAACGAATATATTTGTGAGTATGAATAGATGCATAATGCTGTTAGACGACACTATGACAAGGTTAACTTGGAGATCAGATTGCATAGTCATAATTGAAGATACTTGTACTTTTCAGTCGGTCAACGCCTGATATTTTAACAAATTGCTTTGGGCGGATGATCAAAAGAAGCATTATCGATTCTCTTATTTGAAACAACACACACAAAATGAATTAAGCGTAGCTACTATGAACCTTAAAGAAGCATAACTGGAAGAAAAAGTCACTCCCCAGTGGCATGGGTTTCTATGGTTTCCTCCGCCTTTCCTAAAAGGACCTCTCAACCTGCAAACGCGGTTTGGTGACCACAGGGTCTCATTGCTTTGCTTCCACTTATTTTTGCCAATTTCACTTTTCTTATCCGACAATCTTCTTCCCTTCCGACCTGACGGTATTACGTTTCGAGGACTAAGGAATATTACATTTTCATGCCATTTGTGGCCCTTCACTTTCGTTTCCTGATGCCTTAATTCTTCAAAAGGTCAGGGCTCTTTCTCCTCTCATTACTAACAGAAGACTAGACTGACCCAGTCAAAATTCAACAAATAGGATTGTTTGAGAAGTTTGTACGCTCATGTGCAGTAGGCGCCACTGGGCTTTCCAAGGGTCACCATATCAAGAGTGTACCCAGAGTACTTGAATTCGCGTAAAAATACCGCCGCCAAGGTCAACTGTCGTGGTGTACGGCGATAGATTACAGAAATCGCCGTCGGCTAGCTCTGATCGTAAGAGCGGATAGACGGGCCATAGTGCAGCAGATCACTCGTTAATTCAATGCTGTGAGCAGCCATATCATCCAGGACCATCTCCTTGCCATGGGGTACAGAAGCAAGTGTCCTACGAGCGTAGATCTACTCGACACTCGCCAACGATTGACATGGGCAAAGGAACACTGACATTGGACGCTGGAAGTATCAATCAATCAATCAATCAATCAATCAATCAATCAATCAATCAATCAATGATCTGCATTTAGGGATGTCGCCGAAGTGGGAGATGCAGGGAGATTTCGGCGATGTCTTCTGGTTTCATGTGAAAGCGAAGAAGAATTTTGGATCTATGTTGAGAGGAGCAAAACAATGGTGAGGGACGGACGAGCAAGAAGTTGTGCGTGTCTTGACGGCGTGGCTGAATACTTTTCATGGAGGTGACTGGTCTAGTAGCTCGAAAGAGAGGTGGGAATTCAGCAGCGGAGGCAGTGTTTGATGGGGTTGAGTCTGGTATTGTACCCATGGCGCCCGGGGCGTGGTTTTGTAGCGGTGTTGTGGCGGTCTTGGATTTTTTCTTCACGGCGGTTTCCTCGGGATACTGTGGTGATGGGCACTATGGTCCTCCTTCCCTGCTGAAGTCCCGCTGAGGTGCTGGTAAAACGAGTATGTGCCTGGTCAGCGTTGAAGATGATAGTGTGGGCTCCAACTCAAGGTACATTACACCAGTAAGGATAGCAGGGCTGGTGATTAGAGTCGATGATTCTGATAATGTGGCGGCCGTAGTTGTGTTGGTCTTGGTGGTGGTGTTCGCTGCATAAGGCATGAGAAAGAAGACTTTATCATGGAGAATTAAGGCTTATCGGAGAGTAACTCTAAAGCTGGGGATCACATGGCTGGTGGTGTTCTGGGGAGCTATTCAGAGCCGAAGCCCCTGGCGATGAGATGGGAGAACCCGGTTGCTCGAGAATCACCCAGCAGAGTCCGAAGAAATGCAGAATAACTGGAGATGAAACCCCGATGGTGGCGCTGCATCCTGAGGTGAAATTCATTTGCCAGTGTCGCAGTCCATCTGCTGGTTCACTTTCTAAAGCAGCGATAAACTGATGTGACCGCGTTCGATGTTGGAAGTGACTCTGGACAAGTGCAGCTCACGAAGGAAACAACTGTAACGTTCGCGGCTCTCTTGTTGATAAAAGCCACGCAGGGGGCAACACCTTCTCCCTTAGAGCTAATTTTATAACATTTGTATAAACTTACTGATCTAAAATTAAGTGCAACGTATGGTTTCACTGAGGTGCATGTTCTTTACTTTACATTACGTGTAAGGAGAACTACAGGGTGTACATAAAATCGCCCGCAGAAACAGTGAATGTTTTTACATTGGATAAACTGGAAGAGGATTTAACATCCGATTTCAAACACACCTGGTGGCACTTCGGCTACATAAGCATGACAAAGAACATGATGTATCAGATGGCCGCAGAAAATGGATATAATCTCCATATGATAGACTAGCTGTTACCAACGGATTCGCTCGCGAGGATTTCGTAATTTGATAACAATTAATTGTTCCTCGGTACTGCACTAAGACATTATCTGAAAATACCTAAAGTATAAAAACTCACCGAAAAACTGCATTTCATTTACCGCAGAACCTCTTTGTAAACCGCTTTTGGGGTATTGCCTTTTGGGGCTAATGTGACCAGGCTACTGGGAGAGCTAATTCTGGGACATGTGACATGGAACTCTACATGTGAGAAACAGTCCACTTTTAAGTCGGAAAAACAAGTTTCTTTGTTTCTAAAGGAGATTCCAAATACCAATTTTAATATCTGTAACATATTACTTTTTGAGATATAAGTATCCGCATAAAGGAAATTCAACTCCTCCTTCACTTATTTTCGATCTCCAGCTTAAACTGACTTTCCGAAAACTATACGTACCTGTTTCCTTCTTTTAAAAGGAGATTACAAATACTTATTTTCACGTCTGTAACATGTTAATTTTATGAGATATACTGTAGATATACTCATTTTATAAACTGCCCCATTCCTTGGTTCCGTGGTCAGCGTTGAGGCCTTCTGTTCACAGGGTTTCGGATTCGATTCCGTGCTGGGTCGGGGATTTCAATCGCGTGTGATTAATTCTTCTGGCTCGGGGACAGGTTGTTTGTGTTTGTCCCAACTGCCTCCTCTTCATATTCACTCAATTTACAACATTACAATCCACAAAAGGAACTCGTAATGGTAATTACATCCCTACACATAAGGTCGGCATCAGGAAGAGGCATTCAGTCGTAAAACACGGTCAAACACACATGTGCGACGCAGTTCGCACCCGCAACCCAACAGGTGTGGTAAAAGCGGTAGTAGAAGAAGATACTCATTTAAAAATTGACCCAGTTATTTTTAATCTTTTCACCCCTTTAAGTGGATTTTCCAAAAAAATTGTGTTCATTTATTTTTTACACAGATACCAAGTACCAGTTTTAACGACTGTAACATGTTCAGTTTCTGAGATACTGTTCATGTATCCTCATATAAAGAATTCAACTCCTTCCTCACTTGTTTTCACCCTGCGACCCCCCTACCCCCCCCCCCCCCGCAGCTCCTTAAGTGGATTTTCTGAAAACAAAAATTTGTGTTATTGTATTTTAAAGGAGATTCCAAATATGAATTTTAATGTTTGTAACACGCTAGGTATTTGTGATAAATTGTAGATAATATCGCTGCTCTAGAATCCTAGAGCTGGCGTTGCCATGGTTACGGAAGTTCACTTCGTTATCCGAATCCTAGAGCAGGGGCAAGTTTGGTGCCAATATTTCCATAACGGTTGGTTTTAGGGCCTTAAAAGATGGTTCTCGGGTCCACAGGGCTTACCGAGTTTTGTTATTTACGTCAAGGAGCTTAAATAGAGCTTTGTCTCGTCCTTGCAAGACAAATTCGATATTTAGCCTATATTAGCCTATTAATTTTATATCTTCCCCCGTACCCCTACCCTAGAATTGTTTTGAAAATAAAATACAGCCCATGTCCCTCAGGGATAATGAATATTTACATTAGTAAAATAATTTTAGAATCGGTCCAGTAGTTACGGAGATTAGCCACTGCATACAAACAAACTGTATCTCTTTATATATTATTATAGATAACATGCTTATAATAATCGGGAAGGAAACAACAGAAGAAATATGTACACCGAAAACAAGATATGCAGCATCACGGCATAACATTCATTGGAAAATCATCATACCAAATAGCCAGAGCCCTCAAGAAACATAATATACACATCCGCTTCTCAGCCATAAACAACCTGGGCTAAATTCTACTATACTCAGTCAATACATGAGATAAATTCAAACAGATCAATATAACATAAAGCCAGAAGGCTCACTCACTCACTCACTCACTGACATAAGTTTACCCACTTCCAGATGAGCTAGAAACTTGAAATACAGCAAACATAGCTATTAGCCTGTAACATAAAGAATAAGTTCATAGAGTTCAAACTTTACATTATTACCTCCACCCCCACCCCCAAAAAGTATGGTAGACGCAATCTTCCAGGTGCTCTAGAAAACTGAAGGTTGGCAAAATTATAACCATTGGCCCTTGGTCTGTAACCGGCAGAGAAATTCCAAAACGTTCCAATGTTTAGCTTTATACCTCCGAAAAATATCGAAATGTGCAGGCAATTTTCTTGACGGTGGGGACCTTCGTGTCGAGGTATTTTGTGATGGGAACTGCTAAATAAAGGGTCGTGAGAGGCAGGAATATAAAAGAAACTGTAGCATCATAGCGTTAAAGAATAACAAGTGTTGACGAAGGTGGGTTGGGTGAGAAAGAGGACATTGAGAATCTTCTTGCAAGTATGTGGAAGCTATGCTAAACTGAGACAGAGACCACGTGGTCACCATAAGATTTTAACTTGTGTTGGGAAGTAAGAACTCGCTATTTGAGTTGTAGGCTGAGTGAACCTCAGTGCCGTGTGCCTCTTCACAAGTAGAAATATAGTTTTTAAATGTTTTGAATTCCAGACTAGAAATAGTAAACCAAGCGTAATGGCTACCTACCTTAGCTGCTTTTTGTCGTCTACTGGATCTTAATATATGCCAGATCATTAGCTATTCTATGTGAATGGGTTATCCTATTAAGTATCCGTCGTTATATTACTTCATATTGAACTTAATTAAAGTTTCTCCTCGAATAGTGAAGTGTTCCGAACGATTTAGTACTTACAGCTTGTGATTCCAGTACATACACTGACTGACAGAGCAAATGCTGCACCAAGAAGGAGTGGTCAGAACTTTATGCCAATTGCAGGGTAGACTGACGTCACTGAGGTATGCTCATGATGTGAAATGCGCCGCTGTGCTGCGCACGTAGCGAACGATAAATGGGACACGGCGTTGGCGAATGGCCCACTTCGTACCGTGATTTCTCAGCCGACAGTCATTGTAAAACGTGTTGTCGTGTGCCACAGGACACGTGTATAGCTAAGAATGCCAGGCCGTCGTCAACGGAGGCATTTCCAGCAGACAGACGACTTTACGAGGGGTATGGTGATCGGGCTGAGAAGGGCAGGTTGGTCGCTTCGTCAAATCGCAGCCGATACCCATAGGGATGTGTCCACGGTGCAGCGGCTGTGGCGAAGATGGTTGGCGCAGGGACATGTGGCACGTGCGAGGGGTCCAGGCGCAGCCCGAGTGACGTCAGCACGCGAGGATCGGCGCATCCGCCGCCAAGCGGTGGCAGCCCCGCACGCCACGTCAACCGCCATTCTTCAGCATGTGCAAGACACCCTGGCTGTTCCAATATCGACCAGAACAATTTCCCGTCGATTGGTTGAAGGAGGCCTGCACTCCCGGCGTCCGCTCAGAAGACTACCATTGACTCCACAGCATAGACGTGCACGCCTGGCATGGTGCCGGGCTACAGCGACTTGGATGAGGGAATGGCGGAACGTCGTGTTCTCCGATGAGTCACGCTTCTGTTCTGTCAGTGATAGTAACCGCAGACGAGTGGCGTCGGCGTGGAGAAAGGTCAAATCCGGCAGTAACTGTGGAGCGCCCTACCGCTAGACAACGCGGCATCATGGTTTGGGGCGCTATTGCGTATGATTCCACGTCACCTCTAGTGCGTATTCAAGGCACGTTAAATGCCCACCGCTACGTGCAGCATGTGCTGCGGCCGGTGGCACTCCCGTACCTTCAGGGGCTGCCCAATGCTCTGTTTCAGCAGGATAATGCCCGCCCACACACTGCTCGCATCTCCCAACAGGCTCTACGAGGTGTACAGATGCTTCCGTGGCCAGCGTACTCTCCGGATCTCTCACCAATCGAACACGTGTGGGATCTCATTGGACGCCGTTTGCAAACTCTGCCCCAGCCTCGTACGGACGACCAACTGTGGCAAATGGTTGACAGAGAATGGAGAACCATCCCTCAGGACACCATCCGCACTCTTATTGACTCTGTACCTCGACGTGTTTCTGCGTGCATCGCCGCTCGCGGTGGTCCTACATCCTACTGAGTCGATGCCGTGCGCATTGTGTAACCTGCATATCGGTTTGAAATAAACATCAATTATTCGTCCGTGCCGACTCTGTTTTTTTCCCAACTTTCATCCCTTTCGAACCACTCCTTCTTGGTGTTGCATTTGCTCTGTCAGTCAGTGTAAATACTTGAAAAAGTACTGTAATTTCCTGCTAGCTTTATACCTTAGGACTGTTCTCGGATCGTCATATGGTGCCATACGTCGCCGTACTTTGCAAATGTTTTCATTCCGTAGGACCCCAGTGGGGTAAGGCGGGCCTCCTGTGTTCGGTGATTTGAGATGGGAGCGGCCATGGCCTATGAAAGGTTCTGTCTCGACATTCACCTTGGTGAGGAGAATGGAAATCCACGGAAAAGCATTCTCAGAACAGCCGACTGTGGGACCAGCCCACCACTTCCCGAATGTAGAGTTTTAGAGCCACAGTAAAGCGTAAGCCTACTCTGTTCGGTGAAGTAGTTTTATGAAAGGTGGGTTAAAATGTTCATTTCATAAACAGAATGACTATGGCGGGCCTCTTAGACGGTAACGCAGTCCCTCAGGCCAGGGAGATTGTTACTGGTGATGTGGTTTGGAGAGATGGTAAGGTGGGTGCGGCCGCTGCCTAGAATAAGAACTATCCCGACATTCGCCTTAGTGCAGGACAATGGAAAACCGCGGTAAACCATTCTCAGGACTGCCGACGTTGGGGGCCGGACCATCCGCCTCCCGAATTTAAAAATGCATGGCTAATCAAAACCGGCCGTTTTTAAGCCGAACCTAATTAACACGGTAAGGAGATAGTTAAGTCCGCCTCTGTGGTGTAGTGGTTAGCGTGATTAGCTGCCACCCCCGGGAGCCTGGGTTCGATTCCCGGCTCTGCCATGAAATTTGAAAAGTGGTACGAAGGCTGGAACGGGGTCCACTCAGCCTCGGGAGGTCAACTGAGTAGAGGCAGATTCTATTCCCACCTCAGCCATTCTCGAAGTCGTTTTCCGTGGTTTCTCACTTCTCTTCCAGACAAATGCTGGGATTGTACCTAACTTAAGGCCACGGACGCTTCCTTCCCTCTTCCTTGTCTGTCTCTTCCAATCTTCCCATTCCTCAACAAGGCCCCAGTTCAGCATAGCAAGTGAAGCCACCTGGGCGAGGTACTGGAATTCTTCCCAGTTGTATCGCCCGACTTAAAGCCTGAAGCTCCAGGATACTGCGCTTGAGGCGGTAGAGGTGGGATCCCTCGCTGAGTCCGAGGGAAAAACCGACCCTGGAGGGTAAACCGTAAAACCATGCCACATCAATTCATCCAGCCACATCCCCGACCCCGTATCAAGAAACGGTACTAATGGATTCTAATCAAATAGGTACCATTTCAACCCCCCACTCAGTATTCTTTTCTTACTGGAAAGTAGTTTTCATTTTATTGTAACGGTGGTCGCCAATTTCTTTTAAACCCCTCTGCTGTTAACATTTGGATAGTGTTTTCCTGCTGCTGGTATCACGGGTTAACCCTTCCCTTTTCGGTGTTTAAAATGTTATGATTCCACTTAAATTCTGATGTCACTTGGCTAATGAACTATAATAAGAGTTTTGTTGTTAAACATTCTTTGATACAATATAGATGTATGTAAATCTTGCTCGTAGTGTTTCTTCCATTTATAGCGCTCTTCCTTGTTCTTACTCGCGTGCTGCTTACGTGAAACGAAAACATTTATTATTACCATATTATTTTTGAATTCGCAGCCTCTTGGTCTTTTAGTTTTCCTGCGCACGATTAAATTCGTTTCCTTATGATCCAAATTAGAATTGTGCTACCTTTACTGGTTTTCTTCCCGGGATCTAGGGACATAAAAAATGACTGGGCTTCCTCATTGAGTTGATCTGGGTTGCTCTACCATGTCTATCCACATGAATGGTAATAATGTACAGTATGTGTGTTCCGTACTTCGCCATTTGCTTAGTGCTTAGGACCTTACACTTTAACCTGAAAATTATCTAATAACCTTTATCCAACACCTATCCCTACAAACTCACCATTACTCACACATAACCATACTGTCACACAGGTGATTTTTTTTTTTTGCAATTGGCTTTACGTCGCACCGACACAGATAATAGGTCTTATGGCGACGAAGGGATAGGAAAGGCCTAGGATTGGGAAGGAAGCGGCCGTAGCCTTAATTAAGGTACAGCCCTAGCATTTCCTGGTGTAAAATGGGAAAGCACGGAAAACCATCTTCAGGGCTGCCGACAGTGCGGTTCGAACCCACTATCTCCCAGATTCAAGCTCACAGCCGCCCGCCCCGAACCGCACGGCCAACTCGGCAAGTACCGCACAGGCGATCCGAGTATTCCTTCGCCGCTTCGACTAGGTAGCCGCTAGAACTGAACAGAATTTACTATTTCGAAATCAGTCTGGATTTCCTAAACGATAAATGTTTTGTTTAACATTTGTAACTTTGGTCATAATCAGATATCTAAAGGTGTGAAACCTACCTGAGATGCTATTTTAATGCAAAAACCATAATTGTTAAGGCGATGAAAGCCCGCAAAGCGGAGGAAGCTAAATGATTCCTCCACGTTTAATATCAAACAAGAGTGAGATTAAATAATTACATCAACAAACGACTACGATTTTTCGAAATAACCACTCTTATCATATTTCTGTTTTAGCCTCATTAAATCTGAGGACAATGTTCCATCAAAATAGGTAGTCACATTCGTAGTGGGATATTAAAATTGAAACTGGTACCTTAGAACTTCAAATAATTTTCCTGGAATACGGAGTGAATCCGCTTTCAGGATAAATATGTTCACACTAGAATATGAACCATGGTGTCTGAAAATCTTAAGTTCCTTTTCTATCAGTCTTATTATCTCATCCTTACTTTCTCATTACATAGTGGCTCAACCAGATAAACCTCTGTAATAAAAATAAAATATTATGACTGTAAAACGGAGATGTGGAGAACTTCATTACCAGACAATTTGCTAATTCTGTAAGGAAAAACTGTTAGGTCTGATATTATAACTTTTAACTGCCATTGATATAAATATAAATGACTAGCTTTATTTCCCCACAATATGTATTCACGTACGTCATAATAAAAACCGGCGTAACTTGATTACATCCTGTAAATTGAGGTAATTTAGGGTTAACTGCAGGATTAATGGATTATTTTCCAGTTCAAGCAATCGAAACTGATATTTTACGGTTGAAGACCCACAACAAAATGCACTGCCTCGTTAACCATCGCGTCACTTATAAACCGTTTATATAAAGAGTGAATGATGTGAAAGATATTACACACATTAACATTTCAAATACCGTTTCATGCAGTATTTGCTACAATAAAGCCAGTTCGTTAAAGTTCATCGCTTTGGTATAGGAATAATGGACTAAATCAAACGTAAGAATTAAAAAGCCATTGCGCAGCAGGAGAAGTTTGTAAAAAAAAGTTGTTATAATAAAAGTAATTAGGGATTTAGGACAATTATTCTTCTCATACACATCATGCAATATTAAAATTGTCAAAACGCTTGGAGGATGAATTATTATTATTATAAAAGTATTATTGGTTTTACGTCTTACTAACAACTTTAAGAGAATAAAACTCTATGTCTTTATAGGTTGAGATAAGTCAGAAAGATCTACGTATTCTTACCTGCTAAGGAGGGAAGACGCCTCTGAGTGTGTTCATGTTGAGTCCGGTGAAACTGTTCACCGTGGCCCACTTCTTCACTGACAAGGGATCGGTTTGTGTGAATGATCAATTATTAATGAGATAAAAGATTACAACGTAATGGAGAAACTTTTCGAAGCACGAGATATTATTCGCATTTACAAATCTGGGCACAAAACATTGCATACGAACTGAATTTAAGGAACTTTTAAGCATTTATGCCAGATATATATAAAATCCTTTATTTAGGAAAGTGACCCTGAACGCGTTTGCCATAAGACACAGAACTGTACAAATTTTATGTCTTGGAATATAAATGAAAATGAAAACCTACAACCTGTTTTCCAGTCATTGACCGGGTCAGGGATGGGATGAATGAATCATATATAGGCTATCAGTACGATGGGGACGCCACTCCCAAAGTGATTTAGTAATGCCTGATAGATGCTATGAAATGAGAATGGAGAGTGTTGCTGGAATGAAAGATGACAGGGAAAACTGGAGTACCCGGAGAAAAACTTGTCTCGCCTCTGCTTTGTCCAGCATAAATCCCACTTGGAGGGACCGGGATTTGAACCGCGGTATCCAGCGGTGAGAGGCTGACCCGCTGCCGTCTTAACCACGGAAGCTCCCTCTTGGAATATAAATGGTTCCTTAAAAGAAGCACGAACCCATGCACAGTAGCCTCAGCAATCATGGCTAGGTAGCTTTCCTTACGGGCAAACATATTCCACAACTCGGCCATCATCCCCGGTGTAGTACCTCCTGCACCCACGAACAATCCATAAACGGTGACGGAGTTTACATTAAATTTCTCCATGATGTAATTTGATACTAGAATGTAGATTGTCTGTTTCTCAGAATGCACATCGTGCGGCTGTTGTTCGCTTGATTATATACGTACTATTGGGCCCAACATTACCAAACGATCTCTCTGTTTATAGATGGCTAGAATATCTAATCTTCTCTTGCTTCCTATTTCAGCTAAGCAGTTCACTTCTTCATTTATTTCCCACCCGTTATCGCGAAAGACTTTTGCAGTAAGGCCGCGAATTGTGTGATGGCGAGTATTCCTAAGCAATGAGCCGAATGGACAGTAGCCGAGAACATGTCTCAAGTTTGAATCTCGCCGTAGGTATTCCTGCAGTGGTTGTTCTGCTGGCTTCTACCATACAAGCTTCTAACTGGGTCCACGTCTGCCATCATTTTGATGTTTTCAGTCTCTGATGTTGAAAGGCCTACCTTTTCTGCGAACCACTTATTTCCTTGAGGGTGCTGTGCGAAGAGGGCAATTCCTTTACCTTTTTTCAAGAAGAGAGTACCATTTTATGAACTCATCGTTTCTTTGCCTTTCCCTGTTAGCTTTGCTATTTGCTTTTTTTTCCCGCAGCAATGTTCAAATTATGGAAACAATGGGCTTTTACTTTCTCAGTATTTCTCCCACAGAGTACAAAATACGTTCTTCGTTTTTTTTTTTTCAGAGTGTTTATCACGTTACGATGTTGGATAAATGCTTCCCACTGGGTCTGAACTAAGGTTTAAACTTTGTATTTTGTTGGTGAATAAGTCATGGCATCCGGAATATCAATAGTAAGTGAAAGAATCTCTTTTAACGCACACTTTAACAACTGGTCTACGTTCTTAAAAAATCATGTTGGCAAATGATCGGATGGAGCATTCTGTAAAGGATATACAAGCGTTGGCCGTACTGTAACCGTATCGGTCATACATATAATTCATAAAATAAATGGTTTAGGTGGTGGAAACTTTTGTCTAGCTCCTTTGTCCATGTTGGAGTGAGGTTGCATTAGGTTGCATCAGTTTGCACAACACCTCCGACTTGGTGGTGTAAACACGAGTCCGTCATAGCTGGAGAAATCCCCAGAAACAGAGCGATCTATGAATGATGATAAGGAAGGAAAATATATAGCAATAACTCCGTCCAATAAAAATGGCCGAAACATGGTAATGCCAACGTGTAAGCTTGATTTGTATTGTAAGATTTTGAGATAAGCATATTAATTAG
Source organism: Anabrus simplex (assembly GCF_040414725.1). NCBI lineage: Eukaryota > Metazoa > Arthropoda > Insecta > Orthoptera > Tettigoniidae > Anabrus > Anabrus simplex. Next base: position 300,707,713 of record NC_090267.1, read on the forward strand.
TAAGGGAAACCTCGCCATGTCATATGTTTTTATAGTAGAACTCTGCCAAAATTATAATTATTTATAAAATTTCAACGTATGAAAAATTACGCCATCAGATGATTATATAAGCACCAGTAGCGTACCCACGCTTGCTGAGAACACAGACTCCGGAAGGGGGATCCTCAAAAAGGCATCATTTTGATAATAAATTTCAGATAAACAGCAGATCGATTTGTTTCCGCACATAACCAAATTACTTAAAAGTCTGGGTCATACATTTGAGCGCATTGCCGATGTTACAAAACTCATAGAACCACTGATATGCAAAATGTGGTGGGGAATGTTCTCCGTCTGTTGTTTGTTTTGTTTAGGGGTGAAATTATATAAGGGACCGGCATGTTGAAGAAGGGATGACTTGACGTGAAGTATTGGAGGCAGAAACACGGTCCGCTGGTGTCCTGGCCTTTACCTTTGTTCAGGGGTTCTAATATACATTTTGCCAATACGCTGTGTGAAAAACTTTGTCCAAGTCACAGATAAAATTAAAGTACAGAAGGTACGTAATAATTTTGACTAACGGGACAAGTATATCGCCGGAAATTCGACCGCAGAACTGTGTTAAAGTTTCGAAAAATGTGTTAGTGAATGACGTAATTTAATCGAACATCATCATACTTGTTACAGTGAAGAAAAGGACCCTAGGACTATGAAGGTGCTCAGCAGGACCAGAAGAGGATTCGAACCAGTGATCCACGCCAGCGCCATGAGAGCTTAAACGACGCCAAGGGCCTTTCTGAGGCCCGAACCATGGATTTCTCGACATGACGATGAGTGCATCAAATTTCAGGTATTATCCGAGTAAATTGCATGGTTATTTTCATGTAAATGTGTAGATCACATAAGCTAGGTTAGTAATGTAAACTGCATGTATTTTGAATTAGGAAGAGACTTGGGAGTGGTCTTCATAGTTTACTAAATAATTTTTATCTAGATGGGAACGGAAATTCTGTAATATGGGCTAAATTTTCGGGCATATAAAATGTAAATTTAAATTAACGCATGCGCATGATTTAGTGATAAATATCAGAAAGGTTGAGAGTGCTTTAGGTTGAGAGGATAAAATATAGATTTTTGTTGAAGATTTCTAACGATAAAATTAATATCTTCCTTTATATGGAATATTCGATCTATATTGGTAATGCATGACGGTAGTGTCTTCAGAACGCCCGTATTGGCATAATAATCATGAGTGTAGGAAGGCACTCTGGTTTTAAATTAAATTTGCATGAGTAGAATATAGAGATGGCTGTATTAATTTGTGTAATTTGTGACAAGCCTGGACATGAACGGACGTCCTCCCATTTTTTAGATAAAATTTTCCTTCTATGTCAAGAAGTATATACGTTTTTAATGAGAATAAAGTCATTGATACGCTTAAATCCAGTTGAGAATTTTGGCTGAGTTCAAATTTATAGGAAAACATAGGCTGATTATTATTATTATTATTATTCTGTGCGATCGACTTGGTGTGAACCTGGGTATTCCAAGTCTATGGATGTGACACTGAAAAGATGAATAGTGGCTTGATGTGAGTTAAAGAATTGTAAGCGGGAAGAGAATTAACAAGCGAATGAAGCTTTTGAATATGATAAGTGGATATCAGTTGAAATTATACATATTTGCCACGATGTTTCCTCGGGGAGACTGGTCGTCTCACCTTGAGTGTGTTTAAAATGAGTGATCTCCGGCCAGCCATTGCAAGGTACGGCTCTGCGTTGTATTATTTATGGTTCTAAAAGGGTGCGCTAGTCCACCCTCGTAAGAAGGGATTAGGCCAAGTGTATTGTTCAAGCCTGTGCACCGAAATGGAAAGCTAAAGGATTCACAAATATACGATCGCATTTAGAAGATTTCTTTTTTTAACTCGTTCATGTTTATTTCTGTAAAGAAATGAAATAACTTGAAGGCCAGTATTGTATTGTTTGTTGATCTTATGAATAATTGAGATAGGGAATGTAAGAGACGCATTTGTCGGTGGCATCCTGGAGACAACCCGTTCGAAGTCCAAGGCAGACCCTGGATTTTCGTCACACAAAGTTTTTTTTTTTTGTTTCTCGAATTCCAGCCATTCGGATGTGTTTATTGCTTATACTTCTGTTTATAATGTGTGTACATAATTTTTGAATATGTCTTTGAGATTTATTTCATGTTTTATGTATGAATTCGAGAACGGGTTCTGTCTCGTCATTTTGTCATGGGGTTCATTGCGATGTGGGTTCGATTCCGGACCCGATATCTGTTTAATTTCATTGTTAGTTGTGTTAGATTATTCTCTTGTTTATTAATTAGAAGTATAGTTAATTAGTTAGGCGACCACTCCAAGTTGTCTCCAATTTTAGCATAGATAGTGTGTTTCTTCTAATAGTAAAGAAAGCTTGTAATGAGAACCGTCGCATTTACAAGGATATTCCTGTACTTAACAATATTTCAAATCAATAATATTTAAATGGTCTAGGTGTATTCATTGTCATGTCATAAAGGAGACGATCGATCAACTGATTAAATTATCAAATATAATGAATTGTTCAAATTCTCAATGAACGGAGTCATATCTCCGAGTTTGTATTTAGTCCATCAGACATTGTACATTTTGTTTTATTATTGTAGTATTATTCAGGGTTTCATTCAATTAATTATGCGTTTATCAAGGTATAATAAATAGGTTTTAAAATTTTTGTTTGCTTATAATTTGCCGTAGAAATGAATCCTAATTTCCTTCGTTCACTTATGCCTTTAAGTTAGAATAGTGTTGTATTCAGATCTTATGCCGCGAATGCACCATGGCCCTGGGAGACCGAGGTTGTGATTCTATGGAACTTAGGAAGTGCAGTCGATCCTTGCACGGTCGAAAGAGCTTTTGTTCACCCATCAGTTTGAAGTTTACATTCCTTCGCTTTCTAGATGAGGTGGCATTTGACTCTAGACTGAAAAGGTCCTATACCACCAAACGCCTTGGTGTATGGTGCTGTATGGCGGTAGTCCGGTTTTGGGGGCAATGATGCTGTGGTATAGTCCTGTAGGGCAATGGCGTGGATGGTATGGTTGCAATACATGGTTATTTAGTATCTTTAACTTCTGATCAACTTTCAGAAGTGGAATAGCGATTAACTTCTCCAGTATCTCTTTTAGACTATTAATAACATTATTACGATTTATGATGATTGTCTCAGAAAAATCTATTCCCAAATATGTAATTGTTTCATCATTGCCAATGCTTTTGATCGATATTTTCACTAATATACGGATATTTGTTTCTTTAAGATTTCCCTCATCGATTCTAATGCCGGAACACTTGAATTCGTTGATTTCCAATTTATCTGTACACAGTATAAATGCATTCATCAGGGACAACAACAGTGAAAAAAGCTGCGTGTGGAATTGAGATCCAGGTCATGTCATATTGACTGAGAATCGGACATTATCAACATGAGGAGAAGGGTGTATTGTTGCATAAATCCAGTCCGGACATACTACAACTCACTCGTACACTTTCGAAGTGTTATTTTCTCTGTATGTGGTGATCCAACAAGAATATGTTTCCGGGAAAGTTCAGAAAACCGCTTCGGACATCAAATAGAAAACCCAGGCGCTTCCTATTCCTCTGTGAACCGCGGAAAACCCAGGACACTTGTAATCAATTGCAAACAGTAGTTCAATAAATTTTGTGGATAGTGAAATTCGCTATCTCCCCGTGTTGTAATTTTAGTTTAATGAATCCAGATAATCTGCCACAAAATACATTCTGAGTATTCACAACGGAATGGAATATATTTTAAAATTAGCCATGGGAAACACTAGCTGTCTTCACAAATATGACTATGAAACAGTTCAAAAACCAGATCCCCTTAACACGAATGATAAATGTAATTTGTGCGATATCGAACTGGTTTTTAATCATCTGATACGGAAGACACTCTATTAACAGTGGAATAAAAATCGCATGTATTGACAGAACTGTCTGTTGGTGTAGTTGTTTACACACTTTGATCTTTCTCACAGAATATAAATAACAAGCCCGCTAGGTGGCCATGATCGTTAAGGCGTTGAAGTCTAAATGGTCTGACACCGTGGTTACCCGGTTCAATCCCCTTGGTCGAAAACGTTTTCACCACCAGAATGCTGGCCAGCGGGGTAGGAGAGGTGATGGTATAAAATTTCTAATCACTACATTACGTGTCAAAAGCATGAATTCAGTTCCAGGCCTCTCCGCAGTGCTCATATGGAGTGAGGGTATATGACGCTGTTGATGGTGATTCGTCCGTCGGTGGGGATGTTAAGCCTTGAGTAGACCCCTTGGTGCTTTTCGACAGGAGTAGGTTATGTGCCGGCACCGCGTTTCACCCTCTCCCTTTCTACTATCATAAATTTCAATTTCATTCATTTCATCTCATTAACGCCTCTGATGAGGATGACGTCCAGAAGGTCATCCGGTCATTAAATCCCGCTGCGATATTCATCTGACCTCATACCCGACCCCGTAGAGAAACGGAAAGCGGGTTAGACAAACCATAGATTTGAATTTCGGACATAACAGAGTGACGTGTCACCGACTTCGCATATATACACTTTAGATCCAAGTCCCAGTCAGTTTTTTTGAGATTATTGAACTGGAAATTCTGACCCCGCTGGAGACTTGTTTTGATAGCTCCCAGCTGCGGCTGGGAATATGGCATTGCTTCCGCTTACTTGTTTAGGATCCTCACTTTCATATTCCTATATTATGACCTCTCTGCGTCAAATCACGTTCTCTTCCAACTCCGATGGTATTAGGTTTGTGAGGCCAGATACTTTCATTCATTGAAGGATTGGTCCTCTTCCTCATTCTCTCCTGATGAGGGTTAACAAGGGAATAGTGCCTAGTTGTACTTCCCCTTAAAACGATATTGTCCACTGCCATCCCCATCACCTAAATTCAAGAGGCGTTAACAATTGAACCATCCACCCCAGTGACGCAGTGAGTTAGTCATTGAGGGGGGTTTTAACGCTATAAATCCCCGTCGTTGGCCTCCATCACGTTAACAAACTCCTGCAGGACAACATTCTTGCCACCCTGACATATGATGAGACCGCTAGCAGTTACAACAGATAGTGTATGTTGAGCCTTGAGCCCGAATGCTGATTGGATTCTCAACACCTTGACCAACAGATTCGCTGAATAGGCGTACCAGAGAAATGAGGTGTGAGGTAGTTTCCGTGGCTTTCCTCGTTGAGTTAGAAGCCATCTATTACATATCAGTCTAGCAATGACACTATTCATCACAGGGACTGGCTGCAAAAGGAATGGTGTTACTAGCACCGCTCATACCAATGTCACATACTATTGTTAATTTAATTATGTAAGGTCTCGGCAGCCGGCACAATTCCTATCCTTGCCGCTAGATGGGGCTTCAATAATTCCATTCCTGACCGGTTAAATGACTGGAAACAGGCTGTGGATTGTCATGGTATTGATAGCCTGGTGCATGTCTCTTAAGGCAGACTATCCGACGAAGGTGAGTGGCATCTGGCGTGAATAGGAAACCGAGCGAGTTGGCCACACGGTTAGGGTCGCGTAGCTGTGAGCTTGCATTTGGGAGGTAGTGGGTTCGAATCTCACCGTCGGTAGCCCTGAAGATGGTTTTCCGTAGTTTCCCATTTTTACACTAAGCAAATGCTTGGGCTGTACCTTAATTACGGCCACGACCGCTTCCTTCCCTTTCCGATTCTTGCGTCGCCGAAACTTTTGGATGAGTTATTGGACGTTAAACAAGTAGAAGTAAAAAGAGAAAGGGAACACCGTGTTATTATGGCGGAGGAAATATTACAATGAGTAACAAGAACTCGGGCGTGAATATTTCAAACCTTATTGGCATCGTTGTTCAAATACAGTCCTTTGTATACTTGTTTCATGTACTGTTTTAATATTTAAGTTTTGCACATTTGATCGGGAAGTTAAGGGGAACGCGCTACCTCTACGCTGCCTGGCTGCTGGCGCAGCTGTACGCAGCCTGGTTGGTTCACGTCCACTGCTTCGCTCCTCCCTACCTCTCCGCCACACCCCGATACTCCCACGGCACTTCAAATTTTACGACTATTTATTTGTTCAATTTTGGCGTTTAAACTTGCGCTGGGCACATGCAGTTTTCACCTTAGCATTCTACTGCCACCCACGAATATTCCTACCAAATTTCAATCGAATCCGAGTGTAACACCTGTATGTGTTCCATCGTCAGGCATTTATTTAATTTATAAACAAATTTAAAATCTCCGTCTCTCATCCAGCTATCTGGGAGGACATGGTTCGAACCTCACGAGGCTCACTTCGGCGCCCCTTCCATCCGACGACTAAATTATATCAAAATACTACTCGCATGCACGATGATACCACTGATTCAGTGCCAATCAACATGAGAAAAACATTCCAGTGGGAACTATTGGCACTAACCGTTCTATTCTAAATCAACCTACACTAGTAACCGAAAGTTAAGCATAATCACTAAACGAGGCCATCCCGCTTGATATGAATGTCACTCGGATTGCTGAACAAACGGATGCTGACTCACACACCATATGTCACACAACTTGTCCAAAAAACGGTGTTAGAAAGGTTCTGGTAGCTAAGGTACAAGATCGACAACAACTAACAAACCTTGGCAATATCTTCCACAATACAATATGCCGTTAATAGGGTGTATGGTTACCCCTAACGGTCACACATACTTCGCAGCGACGCGGCATGCTCTCTATCAGATGGTCCAAGAGCTCTTGTGGCAGTCGATCCCATTCCTCCGAAAGAGCAATGCAAAGGTCTTGGAGGGTCTTTGGTGGAGGCTGGCGGGATGCGATTCGCCTCCCCAATGCATCCCGGGTATGTTCTATAGGATTCATATCCACAGACCTCGCTGGCCAATCCATGTGATGAATGTCTTCCCCAGCCAGAAATTCGTCCACCACAACAGTGCGGTGCGGTCGGGCATTGTCGTCCATTGAGAGGAAGTCTGGACCAACCGCACCTCTGAAGAGTCGAACATGTTGTCTCAGTACCTCATCTCTGTATCTCCAAGCGTTACCAATGTTCCTCGGACCACCCATGAAGATGTGCAGATCCGTACGGCCATTCGACGTGATGCCGCTTCACAGCATGACGCCACCACCACCATACTGGTCCCATTTCACGATGTTCCTGTGATTGTATCAGCTACCCGGTACCCTTCCATGTGTAGTGGTCAATAGCCTTATGCTTTAAGGATGTATTCTTAACTGCTAAACCCATACTAGCACAGAAGTCCAGCAAACACTTCCCATTCATATTAGCTTCCATATTTTCCCAAAATTTACCAATCACTCTTTCGTATCCTTCAGTTCTATTTCCAATTCTCGCATTGAATTCACCCACTAGCCCTATCCTATCCTTGATGTTGACCCTGACTACGATGTCACTCAATGCTTCATAAAACTTGGCATCTTCATCCTCATCTTCACCTTCACATGGTAAATGAAATGGCGTACGGCTTTTAGTGCCGGGAGTGTCCGAAGACATACCTTCACATGGTGAATACACAGACAATTGTCGTTCTACTTCCTCCAACTGCCAAATCTACCCACACCATTCGCTCATTTACGTGCCTAACAGAAACTATGTTGCGTGCAATATTATTCATGATGAACAACCCTATCCCACACTCTGCCCCTCCCTTTTTAACACCCGTCAAGTGCACTTTATTTTTTATTTTTGATTTTTGCTAGTTGCGTTACGTCGCACCGACACAGATAGTTCTTATGGCGACGATGGGACAGGGAAGGGCTAGGAGTGGGAAAGAAGTGGCCGTGGCCTTAATTAAGGTACAGCCCCAGCATTTGCCTGGTGTGAAAATGGGAAACCACGGAAAACCATTTTCAGGGCTGCCGACAGTGAGGTTCGAACCTACTATCTCCCGAATACTGGATACTGGCCGCACTTAAGCGACTGCAGTTATCGAGCTCGGTAGTACACATTATCTCCTACTTCTACCCCGTTATCTCCCCAAACAAACTATAATATATATATTATTCCATATAATCAGGTACCGGTCTTCTTTAGTCATGTCTAAAAATGTAATACTAGTTCATAAGAGTCACAGAACGAACAAGAATTATCCACTAAATGGACTAGAATATCGATATAATAACAGATGTTTTTTTATAATTCTCTTCCAGACAGAACTCTACAGAGTTAATGAATGTGCCTGAATGAATAAAAGTAATTTCCACCGTTGTATGGAATGGGAATTGGTGTCATTCTAAAGCTCCATTTCTGTTTATCAGACTATCTCACACTTTCCTAAGTTGGGAAAATCAAGCTATCAGTATGCTAATGCTGAAAGCGAAGCAGAACGGGATGTCGAGAAGAATATGGAATTCTCGTTCCTTGCTGCGTGTAAGGGTAATTTGTTTCACGATTCTCAATCCGACTTTCCCAATTTTCAAGATCATCCAATCGAGACGTTAACGGACCTAAATGTTATCTGATATGCAGTGTGCAGTAAGCAGCATCAAAAATATCAAAGAAGCAGAATCATTATGTAGCATTAAAACCTAATGCTGTTTTATACGTGAAAAAGTAGTATAACTCAACGAACAAATGTACGTAATGAAGTACTGCTGTTGTGTCTAAATCACTATACACACTGTACAAATTGCTTCCCAGTGTAAGTTTGCCTCTAACTTCTGACGGCAGAACACAGCAGATAACAGCTGTATAGAGCTAAAGGTTGCGCGGGGATCAGTGAAAGCACGCTGAAGTGAGCGAGTGATTTTACGCTTCAGTAAATAAATACGTACCCGCATTTACGAATTTTTCAATTCGTTTGACGAGTATTACAGTGAATCTGATTATATCGTGTGCAAATTTTTATATAAAACATTGATCTGTGATTCATTTTTATTTTCATCTGTTGCGAGTGTTACTAGTGTGTTAAGAAGCTGTATCTGCAAGTACAGTATGTGTCCAGTGGATTATCCTGAGTACCGCCGCTGTTCACATGGACTAAGTTTCATACTCTGGGTGCGGCGGTAGAGAAATGATTACTGACAATGGACGCCATCATCAATATGTAAGTCCAGAAATTTAAGATGTAAAAAAACGCTTCCATTCACTTATCAATAGTAGTAATAATAATAATAATGATAATAATAAAATGAATTGTTTATCTGTGTGTGTGTGTGTGTGTGTGTGTGTGTGTGTGTGTGTGTGTGTGTGTGTGTGTGTGTGCGGTGCCCACCTATACCTACGGCACGCAGAGATCTGGAACTTTTAACACAGGTAGGTGGGAGAAGATTCAAATGCACCTCGAAGGAGGATTTTTAATTTTCACGTTTGTTGGTGAGTTATGAACGAAAAGGCGACTGAAAACGTGTGTTAAGGTATGATAATCCAACGTGCTGTCATCAGGGATAATTTCATAGATTCACTGTTGCTCGTCAACGTGCATGAGGAAGGTAATACAAGTCAAGGAGCCATTTTAAGTCCTTAGCATAGGAAGCCATTTCCGGCCCCAGACATGTTCATTTCCTAGTATCCAAAAGTGTTTGCCATTTTGTATGGGTGCGATACCCAGAAAAATCCACTTCATGCAGAGATCTAACTTTTATTTTACTTAGATGTATTCTTAGATGAATGTTTATACATGTAGACATGTTTTTATTAAATACTTACATTACTTTTAATCGTTTTAATTACTTATTTGTTTAGTTAGTATTTTATATTTACCTGATATTCATTTCATTCACTTAAAATGTTATGGAATACGAGGATTTCTCTTTACGAGCAATAAAACATGAACCGTATTATCTTACATCTAATTCAATCCTTTATTTTATTTAGAGAATCATATAGTGCATAAGATAGATAATAATAAACTAGGAATACTAATAGGCCGACGTATATCACTCGAGGTGCAATTTTAAATCAGTTGCATAGGAAGCCATTTTCGTTCAGTCCGTGATATCCGGAAGTGTTTGTCTGTGTGTATGTGTGCGTAGCCCAGCCAAATCTACGGCACGCAAAGATCTGAAATTTTTGTCCTAGGTGGGCACAGCATTTCACTGATCACGCATGGCTCTGTCAAAGAGCAATTCTTGCTGCTCCAAGAAATGAAGCTGTCAACGTCGTAAACAAGCAACTTTTAAAATAACTATCCGGTGTTCTACAGACTTACAAGTTCGTTTGAGTTTCGCTATATGCATACAAAAGGACACAAGGACAATTTCTTAAAGTTGTAGGACTCGATCTTCAGAAACCCTGCTTTTCCCATGGTCAAATCTACATGAGTTGTTCAAGAACTGGAAAGGTAAACACACTATATATATTAGCTCCAAATAGAAGGACACTCAATATAGTTTATCCGGAAGCTCTATAAGGAAAAGATAGATTTTTAATTTAATATGGTCGTTTATATTGTGATATTATTAACCCTCGTTAGTCACAGGGTGAGTGCCATGTTCACCTTTGTTTTCAAATCGACTGTGGAATAATGTCTTCCAGACAGCCGCTTTCAGTGTTGTATCATTCAAATGAGCGCTGCGCTCTCTCGCGACCAACCTCATTCTAAACGCGAATACAACCAATGACGTGGTGAAATGCCGGCGAACATAGAAAATAAGGAGATTAGAAATGGGAATGTAGTGGCTATCGACTTCATATTAAAGTACATCCCAGGGATTTTTCTGCTGTGAAAATCTAAAACCACGGCAACCATCTTCAATGGCGCTGCCAATTGTGGGGCTCGGACTCAGCATCTGTACAATGTAACCTTATTTGCCTCATGGTCTATACTGCTTCAAAATCGCTCATTTTTCTCCTGTGTATAATTTCAAAAATGTATTTCTGACAATCCGCACAATGACATCCGAATTATATCAAGTAAAAAAATTTAATTTTACCTGTTACAACCAAAGATCAAGCTACTATGGTTGATTTTAAAAAGTATAATTTTCTATTCCACGTCGATTGGATACTATTTCGATATTATTACTAATAATTAATGTTATTGGTTTTGTTCCAGTAACTAACTTTTACAGTTTTCGGAGACGCCGTTGTGCCGGAATTTTGTCCCGCACGGGTTCTTTTACGTGCCGGTAGATCTACCGACACAAGGGTAAGGTATCTGAGTACCTTCAAATACGACCGGACTGTGCAAGGAACGAAACTCCCAAGTCGGGGTCATAAGGCCAGCGCTTCAACCGTCTGAGCAACTCAACCCGGCGTTATTATTATTATTATTATTATTATTATTATTATTATTATTATTATTATTATTATTATTATTATTATTATTGTATTAGCCTCTTATTATTAAAATGGTGCTCTATTTAACAGCAATTCCTGTATGATCGCGACCTGCACAAAAGCAGAACGTCCCTTTGTTAAATGTAGTCGGGTCACATCCATTATTCTCCGGTCCGACGCTTAAGTGCTGGCAGCATATTTCTCGTCTATTATTCATCACACGACCCCAGTGAGTGGTGATATATAATAAACACATTAATCGGCTCGTAGTGGCATTTGCTGACCCCGTGTAATAGCTTGAACAAACATGTTACAGTGTTTAGAATTTTGCTACCCATACATCCGTCGTTATCACACAGGTGTCAGATGGTTCCAGCAAAAAGAGTGTAAGTGCACTGTTTGCACGATGACATTACTTTAGATCTATTACGAGATCCTGAAAACTATACGATATGTCAAATGGCTATCAAGAAAATTAAAACGTGTGTAATATTTAACCCTTTGTTTACTGAATTTCTTTCTTTTTTTCCAATTTTTTTGATATCGTCTACTGATACGTAGATTTAGATATACAAACAAGGTTGAAACCATAAATATGCGAAATATTGCTAATTTGAGCCAAACTGCAGTATGTATATATAATGTATATATGCCTACAAATACAGTATTCAACTCCTGAAATAAAGCTAAATAATAATTTGCCGTTGGGACTGATGTTGTTTACCACGAATAGGCTTGGATACCAATGCATTTATCAACTTCCAAACATAACCTCAGCCACTACTTGTTGACTTTGGAACCTGACGGGACTTTCAAGTCCCCAGTATTTTATAACACCAGAATTGCACAATCTTTCTTTATTCGTGTCAGAAGTATCAACTTTACTTACAGATACACTGACTGACAGAGCAAATGCAACACCAAGAAGGAGTGGTTCGAAAGGGATGAAAGTTGGGGAAAAAACAGAGACGGCACGGACGAATAATTGATGTTTATTTCAAACCGATATGCAGGTTACACAATGCGCACGGCATCGACTCAGTAGGATGTAGGACCACCACGAGCGGCGATGCACGCAGAAACACGTCGAGGTACAGAATCAATAAGAGTGCGGATGGTGTCCTGAGGGATGGTTCTCCATTCTCTGTCAACCATTTGCCACAGTTGGTCGTCCGTACGAGGCTGGGGCAGAGTTTGCAAACGGCGTCCAATGAGATCCCACACGTGTTCGATTGGTGAGAGATCCGGAGAGTACGCTGGCCACGGAAGCATCTGTACACCTCGTAGAGCCTGTTGGGAGATGCGAGCAGTGTGTGGGCGGGCATTATCCTGCTGAAACAGAGCATTGGGCAGCCCCTGAAGGTACGGGAGTGCCACCGGCCGCAGCACATGCTGCACGTAGCTGTGGGCATTTAACGTGCCTTGAATACGCACTAGAGGTGACGTGGAATCATACGCAATAGCGCCCCAAACCATGATGCCGCGTTGTCTAGCGGTAGGGCGCTCCACAGTTACTGCCGGATTTGACCTTTCTCCACGCCGACGCCACACTCGTCTGCGGTGACTATCACTGACAGAACAGAAGCGTGACTCATCGGAGAACACGACGTTCCGCCATTCCCTCATCCAAGTCGCTCTAGCCCGGCACCATGCCAGGCGTGCACGTCTATGCTGTGGAGTCAATGGTAGTCTTCTGAGCGGACGCCGGGAGTGCAGGCCTCCTTCAACCAATCGACGGGAAATTGTTCTGGTCGATATTGGAACAGCCAGGGTGCCTTGCACATGCTGAAGAATGGCGGTTGACGTGGCGTGCGGGGCTGCCACCGCTTGGCGGCGGATGCGCCGATCCTCGCGTGCTGACGTCACTCGGGCTGCGCCTGGACCCCTCGCACGTGCCACATGTCCCTGCGCCAACCATCTTCGCCACAGGCGCTGCACCGTGGACACATCCCTATGGGTATCGGCTGCGATTTGACGAAGCGACCAACCTGCCCTTCTCAACCCGATCACCATACCCCTCGTAAAGTCGTCTGTCTGCTGGAAATGCCTCCGTTGACGGCGGCCTGGCATTCTTAGCTATACACGTGTCCTGTGGCACACGACAACACGTTCTACAATGACTGTCGGCTGAGAAATCACGGTACGAAGTGGGCCATTCGCCAACGCCGTGTCCCATTTATCGTTCGCTACGTGCGCAGCACAGCGGCGCATTTCACATCATGAGCATACCTCAGTGACGTCAGTCTACCCTGCAATTGGCATAAAGTTCTGACCACTCCTTCTTGGTGTTGCATTTGCTCTGTCAGTCAGTGTATTTAACAAAAAGCAACAAGATATCTACATTCCTACTATACAAATATACAAGTCTATTATACAATCACAGATAGAGCAACAATATTCGAGAGCTAGATGATGCTTGCCCAGTATTGGGCGACGTCAATAGCGTTGGGGGAGGCTGCAATCAAGTCTTAATAGCGCACACTGAAGGACATAAAACACACTGACATAGATGTTGGATCGTCTGCTGCTCTCCGCAATCACAAAGTGATGAATCACTTGGGAAGCCCCACTTCCGCAAATTTGCCGACTTCCGTACGGAGTCTGTTAAGGGCTTTCCATACTGTCCACTTCTCCTGGTGTCCACATGGAAGACTTTCCTTCGGCTCTATCCAGTTGGAAAGGTGGTGGATTCTTTCTTTCCACATTGTGACTCTAGCATTCTCTGCTTTCCCCTCGAGGTTAACTGATGTAATTGCACAATGATACATAAAGAATAAGTTCATAAAGAATAATTTGTAATTTTATGTATTCATATAGTGGGGAAAAAATGTTAGCTTACAGTTTGAGCAGTAGAAATGTTCTCTAGCTTTCAGCAAAATGGCTTCGCGTAGTGCCACACATTTCATCCAGATAGCTGCTGTATATCGTGTGTGATCGATGCTGCCATCTCCTACTACATTCCAAAACTATTTCTAAAGACGGCTGACTTTGATGTCTATGGATCTGAATGTTCTTGAGAAAACTCCATTCTGCTCTTCATGGCTAAACACCGGAGTTGATAGATTTATCCTTAATATATATAAAGTTTGTTTCTGAGACTTACTGATTGTGAGTGAGAAGGCTAAATTTGGAGCCAAATACCTCAGTCTTCTCTGCAGTTGAACATTGTTGTCCAGTATGACTCAACAGTAATCATGTGAAGCTTGTCGACACCCAGCTGAACAACACAATGAAAATGATCTCATGTTTAATAAGATCCACGCCTTCCTATTGGCTTCCTGTGCTCAATAATATCGTGCCACCTTCCCTTCGCAGGACACAAGCGCGTATAAGGGAATATTATAAAATGCTAAGGAACTCCATGCTGCCTATTCATGATGACATTCCTGCCGTTGAAATGAATCAGCTTAAATAAAGATCTCCACCGATCCGGTGTGCCCGGATGCTATCTGCAACCAGATTCTGCCCCATTACACAGTGGAAGGAAGAATGGACATAAAAAATTGACCCTGAGCACAGGCCACTATTCAGCATCGTGGAAGATTTTAGTTTCAAGAAAAACGTGGAGTACACTGAATAGGATCCGTTCTGGACATGGAGTCTGTGCCTACTCCCTGTTCAAGTGGGGAAATATTACATCCTCCCACTGTGATTGTGGTGTCCTTGCTCAGAAAATCAAACATATTGTGCGTGAGTGCAACTTACGAGACCACGCCCCGAACCTGTTCCGGGTTCCAAGACAAAAACAAGAAGGCCACGTCATCGGACACTGACTGTTCCGCATGTCTCATGAAAACTTTCCGAGTTATAAACAGCACTGCTTTCCCATCCGCTTGTACAAAACAAATTACTCATATCACATATGAAGACTTTCCAGCTTAAAATATTAAGAATACCGGGCGAGTTGGCCGTGCGATAAGGAGCATCAGCCAATAACAGCACAGATCTCCGGAATCGCCTACCGGACCTGTGAGTTATTCTATTAACCTACGTCGGTAAATCCAATTTTCAAGAAATGCAACGATTGCGAACGACGGTTTTGTGTACGTACCGGTTGTGAAACTGTGAAACGCTGCAGGTAAAGAACGCGACAGCATAGCAGCACTACAACTCCAAACTGTTACTTTCTTGCAACGGTTTCATTGAATAGCGGTTGTGTTCCCGAAACGGTTCCGATGAAACGGGTGCGTTTTACCTGGCCCAGCAAAAGCTGTACTTTGTGGACAGGAAGAGCCGCTGTTTTCCTGCCCAGCTGTTGAACAGTGCACATTATATTCAAAATTCTTCTAAATGTAAATGATAATTCGGTGTCCGGTTTAAAATTAAATTCTCAAACAGCTGGCGATATTCTACTAGTACGGCTCAACATGGGATTTGCCCCAATGGCAAGTAGTCATTCATTAATGTGTGTGAAATGTCTTCTGAAATGCATCATACGCAACAACATTCCGTTCCTTCCGATGGGAAAATTATTGCTTTTGGGGGAGATTTAAAAAGTTTTGTCTGTTTTGACACATGCTTATCGCCAACTGCATTTATAACTGCATTTTGAACTTTTTCAAAATACGCCATTTACATTAAGGTACGCGGGAAAAACAAAAAACTGGAATTCGCTTATTTCATTTATTTATTTATTTATTTATTTATTTATTTATTTATTTATTTATTTATTTATTTATTTATTTATTTATTTATTTATTTATTTATTTATTTATTTTTGCGCAAGAAATCGGTAACGGTGACTGCCCCTCTGTAGATGGTGATGGATCAAATGTTACTGAACTACCAGGCAGAATTTTAGCACATGATGATATATAATTGAAATGTATAGCAAAACGTTCACTTCTGAAAAAGATATAATTTTCTTGAAAGTTGTCATTCATAATTAATTAACTTGAATTCCTTGGAATTAATGATTTGCCTCCACATATTCTTATTGTAAAAATTGGAGCCATAGTTATTCTTCTTAATTAAGACCACGGTCACTTACTTCCCACTTCTTAGGGGCCTAGATGTTAGGCCCCTTTAAACAACAAGCATCCTCATCATCTTCCCACTTCTAGACATTTCTCATCCCTTCCTCGCTGCAAGACGTATATGTGTCGGTGTGACGTAAAGAAAATTGTACCAAAAAAAAAAGTTACAAGGAATGTCGGATAAAAGGAAATCCTTCAGTAACAATTTACCCCCATTAACCCTCATGTCAGTTATTTTTTGGTAAAATACGCCGTTAACTTAGCTCAATTCCTACCAGAAATATAATTCTATTTGAAGATAATAATAAGAAGAAAAAAAGAAGAAGAAGAAGAAAGAAAGAAAGAAAGAAAGAAAGAAAGAAAGAAAGAAAGAAAGAAAGAAACCTTTGAAACGGAACTTTTGATAAGATGAGAGTTCTTCATGGCAAAGAAATTTTCATGAAAAAATTTTCTTAATAGAAATTTACTCTTATTCCTCCAAATATCAACCAATGCTTCGCCATGCCTGGCAAGCAGCAGGTTGTGATCCCATTGTTTCTGGTGTTCGATATTCAAATCTTCTTTTATATAGGCATTAATTTTCTTGCACCAGGAATCTGCAGTGTAGATAACTAATGAAAATGCTGTCATGCTGCATTCCTGGTGTGATAATAAACTGTGGGTCGAATGCCCTGTTCTTCAGCTATATTATCATGCACGGCCCCCATCATATTAAACTTCTGTTTTACAAGTAATAATAATAATAATAAAGGACATTATAGTGTATAGGATCATTTCTATAAGTACGGGCCGTGAAAGCATTAATAAGAAGAATAAAAAGAATAATAACACTGTGAACTTCGGAGGGACCTGGTACATATAATGTGCATGTTCGGAAATCCGTATGTTCGAAAAACATGTCTTCATCAGAATGTTGGCCGGCAGGATAGAAGAGGCGCTGTTATACATTTTATAATCACTCGATTGTGTGCCAAAAGCCTGGATTCAGTTTCAAATCTCTCCTCATTGTTCGTACAGAGTGAGGGCAAATGACACTGCTGGTGATACGACCATTGGAAGGAGACGTTAGCCGTTGACTTCTCGGTGCTATCCAACAGAAGTAGGCTATGTGCCGGCATCTGGTTACACCCTATCCCTTCCTGTTATAATAAGTCATTCATTGCTCTGATGCGGGGGACATCAGGAAGGCATCCGGTCGTAAAAACTCGCTACGAAGATTCGTCTCATTTCAAATCTGACCCCGTGGAGAAACGGGACGTAGGTTGGACACACATAAGATGCATGATCCAATAGGAATATTGAAGTGAAATAACATTTAAACGTAATTTATCTCTTATACTTTATGGAAAGGCACTTTTAGCTTACTACTGGAGGAGTTCTAAGCTACAACTTCAGCTAGAAAGAGCACCTCGAAACTAACCATTTCACGGATGTTACTTTTACCTCGATGCGTGCATTATCACAAAGTTTCATTAAATCAGAAGGAGGAATTTCTCGAGGTTCCTTTGTTAGTGTAGAACAAAAACTTTGCTATATCTCCTTGTTTGTATCGCAGAATCATTTTTTAAAGGTCTTTGTATTGAACTAGAGCAACGATATGTCACAGGGATAATGAAAGTAAGGTGCGTAGCACACGTAAATGGAAGTAATTCCAAACTCAGCTATGGTCCCCTGGAAATGTTCTCTTTCAGTCGCCTCTTAAGACAGGCAGGGGATACTTGGATGTATTATCTGAACTTGAGAGCGTGGTTGACGACCACGGGGCCCTTAGCTGAGTCCTGGCATTACTACCACTTACTTATGCCCGACTCCTCGCTTTCATCTATCCTATCCGACCTCCCTTGGTCGACTCTTATCCCTTTCCAACCCCGACGCTATTAGAGCATTCGAGAGCTAGGGTGTCATTTTCATACACTTCTTGGCCCTTGTTTTCTTTGGCCGATATCTTCATTTTTCGAAGTGTCGGATCCCTTCGATTTTTCTCTCTGTTTAGTGTTAGGCCCCTATAGATGATGGTTGCCTAGCTGTACTTTCTCTTAAAACAATAATCACCACCGCCGCCATTCCACACCTTCGGATTGAGTGCTAGTTTCTTTAGCTAGTTCCGTTGATGTAATATCCTGTTCCAATTTCTCATACTGTACAAAAGATCTTGAACTCCACGCTGTACCCTATTTCCTACACCTGTGCCAGTCTGTAGGTGAATGAGAATCCGGGTGTTGCCTATAGTTGCCTGTATATAACCATTCCTCGCCTGCTGTGCTCACTTCAGTCAACCGTCATGCTCAGATTATTACGTTCTCTCTTGTTCCTTTAGAGGAACGAACCGCAAGGGAAAAAAAGAGATGATTTGGGTTCGATTTCCTTCGCAGCAGGTTATATATCAAGCTCACTTTTGTTCTTCTTCCACTTTAGAACACGTTATTTTAACACTGGAGTGCTGTCAGCGAGGAATGAAGGTTCATAAGTTTTAAAATGAACGCCGTCTTTCTCGTTGTTTGGAACTAAAATGAACTTTTATGCCAGGGCTGTTCAAACTTTTGTGTCTATCACGGCTCCTCTATTGAAGAGGGGAAGACTGTTCTTGTCGTAGTGCCCCGTTATCGAAGTATAAAGGCAGAATATGCACTGGAAAACTCACAATTTTGGACTCGATGACCTTTCAGTGTAACGATCACCCTGTGGGTGAGGAAATGTAATACATCTACGGTGTCTCCTGCCTCTGGGTTGCCAGATGTTAGGTTTTGTCCGGAACATTACGGCTTTTTCTCATCTGGTTCAGCACACAGTGTACCATTTAAACTGTATTCGGAAAGTTCCGGTCTTAAAATATAGCGGTTTACAGAAAAGTATAGTATCGAGAAAAAACGCGGTTATGACCGAGTAAAAAAATATTCTGTATTTTGACAAAAATGATCAGGCATTACAGTTGAGAACAACGCCGGTGGCAGTGTGGTAGCGGTACTAGTGTGCATGTAGGACATGCAAAGAATGGAAGAATCAGTGACTCACACATTAAATGAATGGAATGATCCGTTTACTGGAAAAGTTAAGGTGTTGCGGAAATGATTTTAAACATGTCCACAATGTTTGTGATACTCATCTATAAAAATGGTTTTATTTTAGTGATTCTAATGTGTTTGCATTGATGAACTGTATAAGTCTAGAAAACTCACATGAGTTCAGCAAGGTTTTAAAATTAGTGGAGACACTAGGTTTAGAGGAAAAGCTGAATATGGATGGCATGTGTTCAGGAGTTGTTGGAATAGTCAATTTATTTGTTGAGGAGACTGATGCTGATAACTATTTTTTCACAATTTGTTTTACGTCGCACCGACCTGGATAGGTCTTATGACGACGATCATTTTCCTGGTGTGAAAATGGAAAACCACGGAAAACCATTTTCAGGGCTGTCCACAGTGGGTCTCGAACCCACTATCTCACGGATACAAGCCGCCAACTCACCCGCTGTTCTGGTAACACAATACCAGAGAGATGGGTATATATTACGGGTTTAATTGGCCCTAAAAGAAACTGAAGAAAATGTTGATGATTCTTACGTTAGTATTAATTATGTTTCCATCTAATGCATATAACTAAATAGCATTTGCAATATTGGCAATACAACGGAGAGATGGCAGAAACAGAATCTCCGTAGATTTAATAAGAAATGAATTGTTTTTATACCTCAACTATGGTTAGAAATGTATGGAATTTCATAATAAAGTTTTTGTTGAATAAGAAACTGTTGCAAATTTCATTTTCAAATGGCAATTACTTGTGAAATGTACATTTCAATTTAAAGACTAACGCGTTATTAGTTTGCAATAAAACAAATATTTCACTCTAGTATATTAATTCCCGTATTTATTAGTTATTATAACCCTGGTTTGTACTCTTACTTGTTAAATGGTTATAGTGTTTTATTTCAACGTTATATGGAAAATAAATGCAAGTGTTCCTTATTTGTCACCTGGAAATCTGGCAACCCTACCTGCCTCTCGTAAGAGGAATGTTAAAAGGGTGATATGTGAGGTCATTATTGCTTTCAGGGGAAATACACCTAGGTAACCAGCCCAACATTACTCTGATCAGAGCAGGGCCGTCCAAACATTTAGTGCACGACCAGTAATTTACTAGAACGACTGGTCGAGAGTTACATGTAGCCTACGTTTTAACAAAATTATGTAACATGTAATATTTTATGGAATATCGAAATAGCAAAGGTGTTCAGCTTATGATTTTAAAATAATTTATATGGCGTAGCAATCAGTTTTTCACCGAGTGAGTTGGCCTTTCGGTTAGTGTTGCACAACTGTGAGCTTGCATTTGGGAGATAGTGGGTTCCAGCCAGCTTCACAGATAGGTTTGGGTGCAGCGATAGAATAGAACAGGATTGGGAGTGGGAAGGGAACAACCGTGGTCTTCATTAAGGTACAGTCCCGGCACATTCCTTGTTATGAAAAGGGACACCACGGAAAACCACCTTTAAGGCTTCCAACAGTGGCGCTCGAGCCCACTATCTCTCGAATGCACGCTCACAGCTACGTGACGCAAACCGCGTAACCAAGTCTCTCGTTAAAACGTATGAATACATTAATAGCGTTATTGTGAGAAAATATTTACTCCAATGACTAAATTATTAATACGAAAAACCTATACAAAATGTCCAAGGAATGCCTATAAAATATAGTAACAACATTTTATTATAGTACACCTATAGAAATTCCTGAGGAAAATTGTCATGCATTTAAGAAAATGAGCAAAATCCAGATAGGTTATTGGAACTTCCTCTTGAGAGATATACATTTTATATCTATGTAACGTACGTTATATTTTCGATGAAATGTAATTAAATAACAGAAGCTATTCAGTTTGAAATAAACTTTATTAGATTCCTTGTACAGTAATGAAATAGCGATACAAAAAAACTTATGCTTTATACCAAGAAGAGAATAGGTTCTGGTCCATAAGAAGCCTAAATGGATGATGAGTAGCCAAACAGCACTGTTCGGGGCGCCCATGTACTCTGAATATTGGCCAATCGGTCAGTGATATTGCGCCGTAGGACATCCAATGTTACTTGAACAGATAATAAAAGTTACCTATGCATGAATTAAAGAAATAATATATCCTCTCTCATGACATTGTTTTGACACTTTAATGTGTCTCGTTTCTTCTGTCCTACCTGAGGGTTCCCTTAATTTCCGTTTTTAATACGAGAGTCCAGAGATGAAATTGTTTAATCCTAGTCGTCTAAATATCAGAAAAGATACTACCAAAATATATTGAAGACATCATTTTAAATAGTCCTCAGAAAATGCATTTCTGAAAAAATCAAATCTAAATACATTGTAATGTTATTGAAAATGCGGAATTTAGTAGACTTTTCATATTTAAAACAATGCGCCCTGATGTTTTGCAAGTAGTTAATATTCAGACATAAGTTATATCTTAAAATAGAACCCTTGTGTTTTGGAAGACACTAAATTTAGAACGGTAACATGTGTAACAGTTCTTGAAGTACGCATTTGGATCATTACAACATACAAATACAATGAGCTCGATTTTAATTTACATTTTTTGACATTTTAGTGACCTGTTCAAAAGATTAATTTGAGCTTTTGTGAACTCTTACGATGACCAGTTTAATACATTTAGCGCCTATCTCCTATAAATTATCTTCCTATTAACACACATAATTTTTTGTACCAATCAAAGGTAAACTGTTAACCTTTCTCGTGCCGACAAAGTGATCTGTTAGCAGCTGATATGCCGCGTGGGATGTCCCAACATCAAGTTGGACGAAAAAATACAAAAGGAATTTGAGTTTCGAAAGATTACGAAATAGATGTAGAAAATCTGTGAAATTGTGATTATATGGGAACATTTTCCTAAAACTTGTAGCGTTCACTAAATCAGTCTAAATGTATCATTTCCCGGACCCATATTACAGTTATCCTGAGAAGTATTATTTTCTCGCATATAAGAGAGGCTTTTTCACCTTATGTAAATAATATACAACCTGTGACAAAGTTCGGTGAATAGTCCTGTACTATCAACATAGATGAACAATGCACGACAGTGACCTTACTGTCCTTCGAAGTAGTCCCCTCCTATAACTATGCACTGCTGAGATCGGCGATACATGCCCTGGAAACTTTGCAACAAGGCTTCCTTTGGGAAGGTGTTCAAAAGCATCGTCACGTTTCGTTGGATGTCAGGAATATCGTCAATAATCTTTCCTTTCAAAGCGAGTTTGATGCGTGACGTTTCAGCTCTGACCTTTTTCCGACGAGGAGATCCCGGAGAACGCCGTTCCATGCTTTGCCGTTTCGTTTCAGGGTCGTACCTGAGACACCAGGTTTCATCCTCAGTGACTATACAGTTCAAGAAATTTGGTGTCGCATCCGCCGTTTCGACAAAATCCTGTGAAGTCTGTAAACGTGCCTGCTTCTGATCGTCACGTTTTCCTCTTCCCTAACTTCTGGGTAACGATTTGTCGCACGGATTCACAGTTATTCTGCAGTTTATCCGCTAACATGCGCACAGTTAATCGCCGATCGTTCCTGATTATGTCCTCACCTTCTCAATGTTTTCATCACTGACGGCTGTCGATGTTCTTCCGCTACGGGGGTTGTTAGAAACACTTTGCCCGCCTCCTCGAAAACGGGTGAACCACTCGAACACACACTTCAAGGACAGTGCTGGATCTTCACAAACACCTACCAGCATCACGTGCGTTTCTTTCGGTGTCTTGCCAAGCTTAAAACAAAAGTGTACATTGATCTTATGGTCATTCATGTTCCTGTTCGCAGTTCAGAACCTACGCACTGTGTCAAACTGGTCCTACACGGCACACACATGATGTTCAACTGAACAACGTTGGGAGCAGTTGGCCAAACCTGCTGCTACGCAGGTACAGCTTTGTGTGCCGCAAGTGTTTCCGGATCGACCGTTCTGACTTCATTCATCGAACTTTATTGCCACATGTTGTATAATTTTCTACTCAGTATTTCATCTACAAAATAAAACTAATTATGCAAGTGATACAATAAATCTCTAAAACAACGTATTATAGATCAATATAAAACCTATTACCATCACGGACCCATTATCACAGCAATACTAACGTTTTTACCAAGCCACCATGTATTTTTCAACCACGTTATGTCCTGACCGAAATACAATTCTGAATTGTATGTCATACGGCTTGTGCATTAGGCGGTTAATAATGATAAATAGAGGCAGGTATGACGTATCTGTCGTATGTGCGGGTCAACTAAGCTCATATATCCCTGTTTACTAAGGAATATGCTCTGATTTTCGACCTTCAAGTCACTTCTAGTTCATCCAAGAGTTAGTTACCTCGTGGTCAACCGTCCTGTTTCCTAAGTGCCTATCTAATAAAGTATGTCTAACAAAATGTTGTAACTACAAAGACGCACACACGCGATGCTGGCAATTATGTACACTGTTTTATTTACAAATTATATACACATGATATACACATGATCTCTGCACTAACAAAATGCCATCTTAAACAAAACACTGCCACGATGGAGAAGGTCAACCAACTACCAACACAACAAAATCACAACATACGTTCACATACTTGACTAACGACTTTCACTAGCAACGCTCGTTAAGAACTCTACTCCAAATCCCAAGACTGCTTCTTTATACAGATTGCCTGGCCATGCTTCTAGAAAAATATGACACAGTATGTTTTCTCGTAATTTCTAGAGTTTCCAATAACGTATTTACAAATGGATCGAATGATCTGTAACTCTCTAGTGACATGATGTGTTGTTCTGGACTATTACCGTGGGTTTCAGAACATTACACTGGATTTATACATCACATTTACAGGGAACAATAAATTATATACTATTAACTGCGTGTTCTTACATTAAATAAACTCATATTAATATACATACAGCAAACGTGTCGTGACATAAACTCACATATTTTGTTAAAACCACGATTTATACCAAATAAAGTCCGTACACAACTACGTACATAATAATAATAATAATAATAATAATAATAATAATAATAATAATAATAATAATAATAATAATAATCATCATAATAATCGACCCCGATATTTTCATTGTTTACCCATGGGTTAGAGAATTGTTTCCAAGTCATACTAGTCTATTACACTTGCATCAATATCCCCCTATAACTTGAAACAATTTCAACAGTCTATCACACCCGTCGACTTTGACTTAGTCGTAGATTACATCTTCTCTGTTCCTCGACGTCGCTGGATGTGTTCTCCTCCTCTTGACCGAATCGTGCCACGTCAGGGGTCGGTGTCGCCTCGTTGCCAACCTCCTCCTCGGTGGTAGTCGATGCGTTCTCCTCCTCGCGCCCAGATTGTGCCGTGACATCAGTAGCCTCTCCTCCAGGTGGACCCGTGGCTGTACCAGGCTTACTCTGTATGCGCAGAGGTTGGGTGATTCGCCGCAATTCTGATGCGTAGACGATGACAGGGGGGTTGGCCTTTGGTAAGTAGGCACCCCGGCTCAGCTGCTTATCGACCTCGACGGGGCCAACCCACTTAGATGCGAGACATGCATGAAGCCCTCCAATCTTATTACCACTGCATGGTTACGTCGCAACACGTGTAGGCCTGGTAGGAAGATCTGGGTCTCTTCGACATCATGAGCCTTGGCTTGGGTAAGGGATCTCTTTTCGGCCAAAGCTTGCTTTTCCTTGATATCCTGCTGTTGCTCCTTACCCTGCCAATCTGCTAGGGAAACAACTGCATCATCTTGACCAGAAGTGGGTGGTGGACAAATCTCCCAATTCCTGGTGCCGTATAGCTGTCGACCAAGGAATATCTCCGCTGAGGAATAGCCAGTGACACGGTTGATGCGTCGTCGTAAGGCAAGGAGTGACTGCTGTATCTGACAGTCCCACAGTCGATGTTCCATGTCTATTAGGTGGACCCATAAGCATCCTTTTTATCTCCTGGTTCCGTCGTTCCGTTGGATTGGCCCTTTGGAGCTAGATAGGGATGGTCCAGTGCTCTACACTCCATTCAGTCATCATTTGTTGCAACTTCCTTGACGTGAACTGACTCCCGTTGTCTGACAGAATGCACCGTGGATAACCGTAGCGGCTCATCCTGTAGAAGACCGGTGATGCGTCACGTCGTGGCTTCTGGTATCGGAAAGGCTTCAATCCATCGTGTGAAGAGGTCGGTGATTACTAGGAGTCTGTTTTACACCGTCGTGTTATGGGGTAAGGACCCATCAAGTCCAGGGCTATGACCTCCCAAGGGCGCTGCGGCCGTCTATCTCGCTGACTGGAATCTGCCTTCATGTTGCTTGCCTTGGTGCAGGAGCAGACGTAACACCTTTTCACATAGTCAAGGATGTTTTTCCGCATGTTGATCCAGAAGAATCATCGTCGAATAGACTGATATGTCTCTTCACCTCATGGATGTTTGAATTCAGTGCTGTCGTGGAACTTCCCGAGGATTTCCGTCGTGTGCTGTCTAGGGATCACCTCTATCGCAGGCGTGTCGGAGAGGTGAGATCTGTACATTAAGAGTCCTCCATCAACCCAGAAGTTCTTGGAGCATTTCTTGAATTCCTTCGAGACGAGGTGTTCTGTCTCCTAATCCACTGAGTCATGGTCCTACACGAGTTGTTTTGTTCTTGCCATTGCTTGATTACTCCCGCATCCTGTTCTTTCTAGATGATCATAAGAACAGGTTCACTGGGTTCGCTCTGGTGTTTCAGTAGAAACTCCCTCACGACAATGGTACTCCTGGCTTCAGGTTCCATCGCCGGGTGCCTAAATAAACTGTCTGCTCCTATGTTCGTCGATCCTGGGACGTGACACACATCAAAATCAAATTCTGCGATTAACACAGCCCATCGCATCAGTTTAGATTTTGAGCCAGAGACCGAGTTCAACCATGTGAGAGCTGTGTAATCGGTGTACAGCTGCAAATTCCTTCCCTCCAAGTAGCCTCTAAATTTTCCCCTGGCCCACACCACGGCTAATGCTTCCTTCTCGGCAGTGCAGTAGCATTGTTCGGTGAAAGATAGCTTTCTGCTGGCATACTCGATGATGTCTTTTCCACCATCATTCCCCTCCTGGAAGAACATTGCTCCTAGGCCGGAGTAACTGGCGTCCGTCGGCAGGCACATCTTCCGTTGAGGATTGGGGCTAGGGCGGGGATGTTGCATATCGCACCCTCAATGCCTCGGAATGCTGCATCTTCCCTGGTGGTCCATCGGAACGGGCGGTTGTTATGGAGTAGATCGGTGAGTGGTATTGCTTTCTCTACAAAGTGTGGCATGAATCTGCTATTCCATCCACACAAGCCAAGGAGCTTACGTACTTATCGCTTGGTCCGCGGGCGTTCCGCTTCCTCGATAGCTCGATTCTTCTCCGGTTGCCTTTCTAAACCTTAAGATGTTAGGTCACGGTCAAGATATTCTACTCGCGATTGGGCGAAGTGGCGCTTCTCCAGTTGGCAGATCAGTCCATGAATTTTCAGCCATTTCAGCACTTTCTTCAGGTGTACAATGTGTTCTTGAAAATTCTTGCAGTAGATTAAGATGTCGTCGAGATACACTTCGCAGAAATCTCCAACACATCCTGACAATACCTTATCCATCAGTCGCATAAAGGTTGCAGGAGCATTCTTCAGTCCATGAGGCATTGCTGTAAACTGCTACAATCCCCTCGGTGTCATATAGGCAGTCAGTGGCCTAGAACTTTCCTCGACCTCCACTTTCCAGTATCCGGAGTTGAAATCCAGTGTGCTGAAAATCCGAGACCCACTTACTTGTCTCAGCGGGTCTTTCAGGTCAGGCATGGGATAGGCGTCATTAAGAGTCTTCTCGTTCAACTTGCGGAAGTCCACACACAGTTGATACTCCACAATCTTATTCTTCGGCATGACGAAAGGTAAAGCCTAACAGGATATAGAAGTTTCGATGAGACCATGCCCTTCATCTCTTGAATCTTCTAAATGACGGAGTTGCGTTTATCCGGGTTGATTGATATGGCCGTTGCTCGATGGTAAGGAAGTCCTGCATTTAATAGTGTGCGTTACAGTGGTAGTCCGTCCTATCTTTTTTTGCTAGGGGCTTTACGTCGCACCGACACAGATAGGTCTTATGGCGACGATGGGATAGGAAAGGTCTAGGAGTTGGAAGGAAGCGGCCGTGGCCTTAATTAAGGTACAGCCCCAGCATTTGCCTGGTGTGAAAATGGGAAACCACGGAAAAACATCTTCAGGGCTGCCGATAGTGGGATTCGAACCTACTATCTCCCGGATGCAAGCTCACAGCCGCGCGCCTCTACGCGCACGGCCAACTCGCCCGGTCAGTCCTATTTTATTGGGGATGACATCTGGAAAATCCTTTAATGCATGTCTTAGCTCCTTTTCTTCCCTTGGTTGAAGATGCGTTAAGTGGATATCTCCCATGCCCAAGTCGACTTCTGAATCGCTGAGAGTCCAGAGATTTCCATCGTGCCAAGCGACCCTCAGACGTCTGTCTTTTCTCAAAAATGCTTCATGAACTGCTTAATCTAGGATCACCTTGTATTTTATCAGAAAGTCATGACCTAACATGATGTCAGGTATTAGGTTCTGAATCACTACAAAGTTAATTACAATAGGTAGGTCCATGCATTTAGCGATTAGGTTAGTCTGTCTTTGGATGGAAAAGTTACCCCGTCTGCTGCTCCCACTACTCTTCCGAGATGATGAGACTTCATAGGCGGTATAGTAATGTAGCAACAGTCCTATTTTCAAATGAGTGGTTTGCTTGGCTGTCAAGTTTGGTTGAGAGGTTATCATTGCCTATCCTCAAGATAATCGCTGGGCGAGGTTAGAGTATTCTGCTCACAATCTGACCAATCCCTTCACTTATTGACCAGACTTGTTTTTCTGTCGGGTCTTGATATGCATTCCTCTTCCCGGTCCCATCCTCTCTCAATCCCGAATGGGCCGGACCTAGTTTTCCGACGCCAAAATTGGGCACTTGTTCTTACACGCTGGTAGCATTTCCTAACCGAGCTGGTCTCCTGAGTGGCTTTACCCTTGTGTTCTTCTTCCAACTGGGCGATGATTCTACGCAGATAATCAAAGGATCTCAGTGACGATACCTTCACTAGGGGTCTAATCTTATCGTGGATTAGCTCCACGATGTCTGGTTAGATCTCCTCGCTTCCTTCAGGGTGCAGCCGCTTGAAGAGCTGGTACTTCTGGAGGACGAACGCGCCAGCTCTCATGCCGGTGGGTTGTGCATCAGTCAGTAGCTTCTTTTCCACAGAGCTCTTCATGTCTTCGGAATTAAACCTAGCAAGGAATTCCCTCTTTAAGTCAGTCCAGTTTAAGTTAAATTCCTACAAGTTATTCCACCAAGTAGCGACTTGCCATTTTAACTGCGGTGTCACGAGTTGAACGAAGATGTCCTCTGGCAGATTGGTCCTTTCTGTCCGATCCCTCGATGAAGCTAGTCGGGTTCTCTTCCAGTCGCCCGTGGAATTCCAGAAGGCTCTCTTTAATCACTTTCGGGTCTAGGTGTCCTGTGTTGCCGGTTAGGTTTGAGGGGCTTGAATGTGTGGTGATATATCTTGTTCGAGTTAATCCTTCTTCTACCGCGTGAAGGATGCTCTCTCTCATATTCTGCATCTCCCTTGATAGTCGAAATCCGGTTTTCTAACCTTCCTTCAACGACGGAATTATGACTCCCAAACTTTCCCTCGACGGAAGAAATGATCCCCTCAACCTGTTTTTTGATGCCGGAAACCTGGATTTCCACCTCCTCCTTGAGGTTAGAGATGTCCCCTTCCAGCTGGCTTACCCTACTATTGATCTGCTCGACCTGTACCAGTTTTGACCTGATGTCCGATATCTGCTGTGTTAATTGATTAGTGACGTCGCTAATTTAGGATGAAATTTTATCATCTGCGGTTGAAATGTTCGATTCTAGGCACTGTTCTACTTTGTAGATATTTGTCTAGTTAAAAATATATTAGATTCAGAAATCTTGTCATCTACCTTCGAAATCTGTTCTGTTAAGGTGGAAATACTTTCGGAGACCTTGCTGTTGAGTGCCTGCATCATGCTCATTATGTTGGAACACATTTTAGTTATATTTACCTCTTCGCTTGAGGTTAGTTTTAAGATCAGTGATTTTCGGTAGGGTATTGTATGGCGCTGAAGTATGGGGGTTGGATGAGAAAAGAGTGGAATTAAGACGAATTATTAGTAAGTTTGGTAAGATAGTGATGGGGCTCCCGCTGTGCACAGCTAATGCAGGGGCCGAATTAAAGTGTGGGGAGGATTTCGAATTTGAGTCTGTGAAAAGAATAGTTAGATATTGGATGAATTTAAAAAGACAGGAAGGGGGAGGGTATTACAAGCCGCGTACGAACAAGAACGGAAGAGCATGTATAAGGGATGCTGGCTAGAAAAACATGTAAAAATTGGCGCAGGACAGGCAACAGTGGAAGAAGTTCATCCCATGACATGACCTGCCATAAGGCAGAATACCTAGACGATGATGATGCTAGAAAAACTTAAGGGATACTTGGAGATGATAGGCTTGGGGTACATGTGGGAAGAGGTGTGGACGAAGACAGAAGCTAGAGGGACGAAGGTGCCGTCAAGGAGGATTAAAGATACGTATAGGCAGAAATTATTGGCAGAAAGTAGATTAAGAAGTTCTCTTAGTGTATTTAATAAAGTACAGGAAGTAACGGGGAAAAATATTAGATACGTTGATAGGTTAAACAGGGGAGGGTTGGTATGGTGGCTGATGGAGTTACATAAAGTAAGGGTTAGTTAAAAGGTAGAGATAAGTCAGTATGTACACTTTGTGGGGCAGAGAACGATGAGTTTCACTTATTAGGTAATTGTGAAGAAACGAGTGAGATTAGAAATAGTTTATTGAGTGCCAAACATAGGAAAATATTGGGGAATGGGGATGAGCGGAGTATTATAAGGTGGATTATTAAGGAATGGGAAGACGGAGGAGAACTGAACAGGTATTTATGTGCGGTTAAAAATTCCTGTGTGAGAAAAATGGAAGAAGGAGTCATATGGCGATGGTGGTGAGTGTAAGGGAGGTATGTGCAGTGAATGCGAAGAGGAAGTATAGCTTGGAGGGAATAAACGGGGTGTGTTTGGAATGGGGATGTGTGTTTATGTATGTTCATGGGGTCATGTTAACAGTATGATGATACTTAGTGGATGAAGATTGTACGGTAAAGTTAATGGTAAGAGTAGTACTGGAGATGTTTATAAGGGAGAGATAAGTCAGGATGTAAGGGAGGCTTGGTTAATAGTATGGGGATTATCAGTGGATGGAGTTTGTTTGGTAAATTTAATAGTAAGTGAAGTGTTGGTGATGTGTACATAGTGAAGAAGGTAGATTTCGAGCCTTGAGGATAAGTAAGACCAAGTGATAACAAAGGACAATGATTTTAGCGAGTTCGTTGAGTAAGTAAATGATATGGTAAGTTCGAAATGTAGAGGCCTTACTGATTGCGATATTGCAGGATAGTATTGCGCCGTTCCCACGTCCAGGTAAGGACGCACAAGATCCAGACTAGCTCTAATTGTAAATGGTCCTCGCTGTTCAAAGTTATGGGCTATGAGTTCCGCTAGAGAAAGCGCGCCGGTTAATTCGTGGTAAATCCTAACTTACGTCGAAGGACGTCTCCTACACGCTATTAGTTAGATTCCACATATATCACCAGAGAAATTGCAAGTAATAAAATATAAATACAATCTTACAACTAATAACTATCCTAGAAAGACATTAAAAGAATTATGAGGTTTCATAATACATCATTTATTGACCACTCAGTTCAGAGAATGAAGAAATGTTTCCCTAATCCTTCAATAAATCGTGTAGCATTGAGTAATGTACCTCGTCGTATTCATAAAATTCCTTTTATCTAGTCAAAATTGCTTGAAAATGAAGTTATCTCGATTTCCTTCTATCTTTAATTTGAAGTACAGTAGTCTAGTACTGTCAAATTGAAATGAAAGAAAAGTTAAGTTCATGAAATTAATAACAAGTATTAAAGTCCTAGGCCATGATTATATCAGTCCATTAAATGATTGGCCACATGGAATCATTTGATAATTACGTAAAATGTTAAATAGTATTTGGAAAGTCAGCTAAAAATTGGAGTATTAAATGATTATAAAAACATACTAAATGATAACGAAAACATTAGATGCATCTAACAAAGTAAAAATGAAAAAAATTACATCAATTACTATGTACATCATTTCAGATTGAGGTCGTCTATGAGAATGTAGAACGCAGTTTAAAATATTTCGTCGCCATAAGACCTATTTGTGTCGGTGCGACGTAAAGCCCCTAGCAAAAAAAGTTTTTGGTAAATATTTCTTTAAGAGTTGGAATCACTTCCTCTTGAACGAAATTGCTCCATAAATTAATTCAAAAGTTCTGTCAGCTATTATTTAACTCATACTTGATTAACGAAAAACGTTATCCTGGGCTGAACTTAACGTTTTGTGTCCATACACAACTGAAAATAACATGGAAAATCGTTCTCATCTTTCTTACAATATCAGATAGTTAAGGTTTCATGGTATACAAGCTTCTTGTTTCTTGGTGTTTTATCTCAGTATAAGCAAAGCTATCTCCGCTTTAAGTCTAAATTTATCTTAAAATACCATAATCGTATGACATATGTGGCAAATTCTAAGAAATTATTATCTTATTTCAAGGTTATCAATTAATTCAAGTGCGTATTTTAGCTAAAGTTTCATTAATGAACGTATCTTGCTATATTTCTACCAAAACATACCACAAGTAGAAAATCTATCTTGTCAGAAGTCTCTATCTTCAACTATTATTCATCATATGTGTAACTAAGTCACCAGTGATATGTCAGAGTGTCTAAATAAAATCTGAAATTAGCTTATCATGTGAGAAAGTTCTCTATAATCATTAGAAATATTTCAGTGAAGACTAAATTATTGTCATCGCTCATATCATAGCTCGTTTGATGACCCTTAATATTTATAATAACACTGCTCTAATAGTGCTGAGATCGTATCCTAAGCTACCCCGAATACACTTTGGGTTAAAGTCATCGATTGAAAGTAGCACGATTTCAATATCTACCTCAGAATGCATAAATTGGAAACAACATCATCTCAAATAAGACTATTATGACCAACCTCTCGAAGAATAGTAAATATCACCATCACTAAACATCACCATCCTATATCATTACTCTTATTCATCAACCATCATTCCATGCTTTACGTAAAAACATTTCATTACACAATAAACACATTATTTCATTAGTCTCGACGTATATGTATCACAATCTCCTCATATTACAAAATTATTCTTATTGTCATAGTATCAAAAACGTATCATTACTCTGAGATGTACTATTTCATATCTTTACCGTAAACATTTCCTATATACGATCTCTTATCATATTAGCCTGGTAAAATTACCACACATGTGTAATTAACTTATATTTCACACTCTGTGCACTTCACTGACAATGAGCGAAATACGAATTGCCTTCTCTCACATCGCATTGACAACATTACGAACGGTTATCACTGGCTGACTACGCCTACATGTGGACTTGACATTAAAGGTAGAAGAATACCTACATCCTGTAACCTCACTTTGATAACCACTTACGCACATATTCACACTGTCATAAATTATGACAACACATAGCCAAAATAAAAAAATCTTACTTACAATAACGACTTATAGAGGACTTAACTTTGCTTAAGGAGTCCTGCTGCCGTCTCGCATCTGGTCGTTGGATATCTGGACATCGCCCCATGGTTCTCTCTTAAGTATCTGGGAACATATTTGTTCCTCTCAGCTGATTCCTGGTCAACCTGGACTGTCAACATCGCATCGCGCTGCCATCATCCGAGTAGTATCGCCTTTTCCTTTTACAGCATCATGGTGGAAGCTTGTGCATTTTGAACAGAATAATAAAACATTTTATTCAATGTCGTCATCTTCTGGTTGATATCTGTTTCAATATGCCTACAATATCTACGTATTGCTCTGGGACAATTTATTTCAGTAAGGTTGTCTCAAATAAGCTGGGATAGGTAGTATCTATTTCTCTTGACTAGAATGGAAAAATGATTTCTCTATGTTTTCCTTGTTTTAAATGTTCTTGTCAGCTGGATAACCTCTCAGCTGTTTGAAATAGGCAGTATCGGCCAAATATACGTCGTCTAAGGACTGTTGTGACGTATCATTGTAGTAATCTTGATATCTACTTTCACAGGTAGTTTAATTTCGCGCAGCGATTTAACTTATGCAGCTAACGTTGTTGCGTGTTGCCGCGAATTAAAATTCCTGTCAATCTTCGCTGTTTACTCCCGATAAGATGAATTCTCTTCCCGTAGTCGACTGCGACTTGCTTCCTGTAGGTCAGTTGAAAGAATGGAAGTCAGAAGAAAATCTTCATTTTAATAATAGCTTCAAATAATCTCCATTCGTCATTCCTTTTCCACCGCCTTCTATGTACGGTTCCTTCGGTAAATGCCTGATGAAAAGATTATCATTCCAGCTCGTATTGACGCTTGATGTTTTAACATTGACGTTTTAGTAACTTGAACTCCATTTTTGTTCCGATCAGTCCATATAAAGAACTGTGAAATGGCACAGTATGCAATTGTCATTTGGTGTACTTGAATCCAGAGTAAGTGGGTCAGGGAACAAAGAACGCGAAGTAAGCAGCTGTGTAAATACGGACATGAGCTGAATCTGTTGTAACGTGAAGTCAGCGGTTCTTGTAGCAACTATCTGTTGTGACGGTCATGTGGTGAATACAAGGTCAGAGTGGAGCTAGATTAGTCTGTTTGTATATAGATTCTGTACTATTATTATTATTATTATTATTATTATTATTATTATTATTATTATTATTATTATTATTAAGATTTTTTATTACTACATTATTATTATTGTATTGCATTGTGAACATGTATTTAGGCTGAACGCCTGTTATGTTCATAAACAATAAATACTAAATATTTACCTCTTCCGACGACGAGTTTGGTTTTTCGTCCACCTCGACACAAACTTTTTGGTATCTTCGCCGTTTTCAATGAGGTCTTCTCGGAGCCGTGTCTTCAATGATTTATTATTGCCGTTCGTCGGAAGCTTTCTTTTTACGAAGTGAAGCTTCCACGGTGTGAAGAATTATTTAATTTAATTTCCGGGTTGAACCGTGTTGTACTTGTACGCACATAACGTACAGTTTGCCGACGTTTCGAATACATTGCAGTATTCTTTGTCAAGGCAGAATCTGCCTGGGAGACTGATTACCTCGGATCGAGTAGGGGTATTTCAGTCGCCTTGACAAAGAATACTGCAATGTATTCGAAACGTCGGCAAACTGTACGTGATGTGCGTACAAGTACAACACGGTTCAACCCGGAAATTTAATTAAATATTTATTTTTACGAGTTCGTCTTGAAGTTGTTGTACAGACATATTTCCCAGTATAACTTGCTTTTTGTTCTGATTCCCACTTATACTCCTATTCACTACCGAAAATCATTCTTCACTCCTGTCATGGTCGCCAATGCTGTAACTACAAAGACGAACACACGCGATGCTGTCAATTGTGTACACTGGTTTTTTTACAAATGATATACACATTATGCACACATGATCCTTGCACAAATAAACTGCCTTCTTGAACAAAACACTGCTACGAAGAAAAGGAAGAAAAAGATGAAGAAGGAAAAGGAGAAGACTGCAACATTCACATGTCAACCAACTACCAACACAACAAAATTAAAACATAAGTTCGCATACTTGACTAACGACTTTCACTAGCAACTCTCGCTAACAAAACACTGCTCCAACTCCCAAGGCTGCGCCTTTATATATATTGCCCGTCCAGGCTTCTAGAAAAGTATGACACAACACGTTTTCTCTTAATTTTTGAGTCTCCAATAACCTATTTACAAATAGATCGAATGATCTGTAACTCTCTAGTGACAAGTTGTTCTGGATTATTACTGTGTGTTGCACAACATTAAACTGGATTTATACATCATATTTACAGGTAACAATAAATTACATACTATTAATTATGTGTTCTTACTTTTAATAAACTCATGTTAATATACATACAGCAGACGTGTCGTGGCATAACCTCACATGATTTGTTACGACCATGATCTATACCAAATAAAGTCCGTACATAACTACGTAAATAATAGTAATAGTATTAATATTATTATTACTATTAATAATAATAATAATAATATTAATAATAATAATAATCTAGTTCGATATTTTCATTATTTATTCATGGGCTGGAAAATTGTTTCCAAGTCATACTAGTCCATTGCACTGGCATCAATGTGTAGTTATAGTACCTGTAGCCTTCCACAGGTAAAGAAGCTGGTGACCATTTGAATCACGAACAACATGCTTACCACCCTACAGTAATATGGAATAAGAAATTATCATCCCAGGAAAACTGAGTCAATAATATTTACAGCGTGTATACACAGGAACATGTATCGATCTTCGGCGCAACATAAGCTGGGAACAAAGTTGGGAAGATGATTAATTACTAGCAACCATTTCAGCGATGACAGTTCGAATGCGTTCGCCTCCCCAAGTCTTTGTAAGTCCGTCCACCATCATCATCATCATCAGCAGCAGCAGCAGCACCGCCATCATTATCAAGAAGAAGAATACTGTGCGAGTTAGCTACGTAATCCAGGCCACGTAGCTCTGAGCCTGTATTCGGGAGATGATGAGTTATAATCCCAACTTCGGCATTTTCCCCATTTTCGCACACTTAAATTCACGCCCGCTACCTTTTCCATGCTAGCCTGTTTCTATCGTTGCGCCTTCGATAACCTATGTGTTAGCGCGACGTTAAACCGCTAACAAAGAATATAATTATTATACTATAACAATTTGGGTCTTATGTCCCATTATCTACTTTTACGATTAATGGGGTCGCCGAGGTGTCAGAATTTTGTCCCACAGGATTTCTATTACGAACCGACACGAGGCTTGCTTATTTCAGTTCTACAGTTACGTCGCGGTAAACAAGCTAATTAGGGATGGTGGATTCATCCAAGTAGTAGACTCACCTACTAGAGGAAACAACATTTTAAAAGTTTATCTTGTAAAACCCGATGACTTACAGATTAGCTGTACGGCAGTACCAGGAATTAGCTACCACTTTGCTGCAGAATCAAATATCAGATATCCCTTACACACTAAACTAGATAATGAGGATAAAATACAAGTATACCAATATTGTAAAGCTGACCCCTTTATATTCCAAGAGTTTCTACGGCAAATATTTCCCAGTTGGGCATCACAAGGCGGGCACATAAACGTAATGTGGGTTAATTTCGTTAATATTATAATAGGGCTATTGAGCCGTATGTCCCCCTTTCATTATTAAAACGGAATCCAGATCCTCAATACTACAGTAGAAAAATTAGGAGCCTTAAAAGGAAAGTATGGAAAGAGTACAACAAAAGGCAACTTACTTGGGAGCATATGAATAGGTTTCGCACGCTGCCCAAAAAACTCGCTTCTGAAAAGGAAGCCGCTCATTACAAATATACGGAAGTTATACTTTCTTCCAGAGAAAATGGGTGAAAAAATCTCTATGTTAGGAAAAGGAAAGGAGCCAGCCATGATGTGTCAATGATAATATCCAGGGAAGGTGAGGTAATTACTGATAATCTACTGATAGCTAATGAATTAAATCATTGATATGGGAACTTATTTAATGAGCAGAATAGCTTGGCGATAGACATTTATCGATAACACTGATTGTTCCCTCTTACAAATTCGCCGTAGAAACATTCAGGAATGAATTAAGAACTTGAGGAAAAATAAGTCGACAGGGCCGGATAAAAATGCTGAGGAGGTTCTGAAACTGGAAAGTATTTGGAAATACTATTTACTGAGCCTGTCAACAATACGCAAAGTCCAGATGACTGGAAGAAAGCAACTGTAGTCCCGATTTTTAAAGGGGGCAACAGACTGCTTATGGGCTACTGTAGGCCCGTTAACCTTACATCCATTGTATGCAAATAAATGGAAAGCCTAATTTCAGAATATCTAAGGGAACAATGGGGGAAAAGGTCGTTGATTAATGGCCGTCAACATGGTTTTAGAAAAGGTTTCTCCTGCGAGAGCCAGATGTGTCGCTCTTTCAAGATATTAACGAGTCATTAGACAAAGGTATGTAAGTTAATGTTATTGTAATTTATTTTGCTAAAGTATTTGATGTAGTACCGCATGACATTCTGATCAGAAAATTGGTGGAAGCAAACATTGATAAATAGGTGGCCCTGTGGATCCGGGAGTTTTTGAAAGACCGCACGCAGAGGGTATAGGTGGGAATTAAGTACTCAGACGAAGTTTCTATAACGTCGGGAGTACAGGGTAGTGTTATAGGACCACTCATATTTACGGCGTTTATCAACGATCTGCCGTACGAAATTCGAAGTGAACGCAGATTGTTTATGGAAAATATAGAATGCTAGCGATAATAGGTTATTGCAAGCCGATATAAATATACTCCATAAGTGGGCACTCGATAAGAAAATGAAAATAAATGATCGAAAATGCAATCTCATAAGTGGGAAAGGAACATTAGCAAGGGGACTTTCAATATTGTCTTGAATATGACACACTGTTAGCAAGTGACACATGCATGTACCTAGTAATCCACGTGAAGAGAGATCTAAAATGAGACATCCACGTAGGAAGTGTAATTACTATAGCATACAAGTCCTACACTTCGTGATGAGGGTGCTAAAGGGCAGCAGTCCCAGGCGAAGGCGCAAGCCTATATCATTCTTTACGCCAGTCCTGGAATATGGAGCAGCCGTATGGGATCCATACCAAACAGGACTCATTAAGGAACTTGAGATGGTACAGCGAAATGATGCAAGATTAGTGCTTAATGATTTCAATCCTAAAAGTATTGTGACAGGCATGATAAAAAATCTTGGGTGGGAAAAACTGAGGACTACTGTAGAAGGAAACGAACACAGTTATGTGCCATTTATAATGCTTAAACGAATAAGCCAGCTTGAGGAGAGTTGAACAGTCGACTAGAAAAGTCTTGTTACATAAGCAGGACAAATCATCCGCATAAAGTGAAAGGTAGATCACAGAATACTAACTATGGTAAATATTCGTTCGTATATCGAGGAACGTATGGTTGGAATGCTAGTTACCTGCAGCTGTCTTAGAGCCTTTTCCCAAAAATGCAAGATGATCCAAGAATAGATTCCAGCATTCTGTAAATTGTGTGTACATTTCTATGTGATGGTGTCATATTTTAATGCAACGCTCAACGCCCTGTAAATTGCAATATTAAGGCATTTTAATTATTTAAATTATCTATGCGTTTATATATGAGCGTGCTGTGTTTACAGTACTAAGATAATAGTAATTGGACTGTTCGATCTACTCTAAGTCATACTGTAAAATTTTGAAATACTTACGGTACGTGTGAATTTGTATATGAGAGAGTTGTAATGTTGAGCTAGTAATAAGCTCAATCTGTATTATTGTAAGCTGTAGTGTTAAGCGCTTGAAATACTTAAGTTGTGTATGAATTTGTATATGATGATGCTGGATTTATAATGTTAAACTAGAAGTATTTCTTGTAATATTCTATTTCCTTTACATGGAATTGCTTGTTGTTGTTGTTGTTGTTGAAGTCATAGTGTAAAATTTTGAAATGCTTAAGATACGTGTGCATTTGTATATGACGGTGTTGTAATGTTAAACTAGTAGTATTTCTTGCAATATTGTCTTTTCATGGAATTGCTTGTTATATTATTCTTGTTGTTATGGTTGTTGTTGCGTAATTATGTTTTAACTTTACATTATTATTATTATACATCTGTAAGTGATCATTTCCACCGGGATCTTTCCCAATTGCGATGTATTTGTTAATAACAACTTGGACTTAGACATGCAGCTCTCTACCGTCTGACACACCCAGTCCAGCTTAAGCCCCTTGCAGGTGGGGGCGTAGAATATATCCGCGGTATCCGCTTCCTGTCGTAAGAGGCAACTAAGTCGGAAACCCCTGGGGCTTCAACTTGTCGCATTTAAACACCCTCAGATGCTACCGACCACTCTGAGACCGAGTCCACAATCTTACGAACACAAGAAACAAAGATTTAAATCCCCGACTTTGCATCAGGAAGCCAGATTAAGGGATATACTTTTATACATATAGTTTCTATTCATTACTATTATTTTTATTATTATTTTCCTTAAATTGTACATGTACGATCTAGGGATGGTAGATGGATAAAGGGCAAGCCCCACATATCCTCGGAAGTGCCTCCATCCCCACATGTATGTTTACTTAAACTCTACTGAATATTTATATTTTTGTAGACGATTTCAAATTTGCATCTTTACATTCCGAACACTATACTCTTAGAATAAGAATTATCTTGATTTATGCTATGTATATTAGAGTAAGAATACCCAGTCATTTAAACCCTCACTCATACACACTTATTCACAACGACTCTCACACCCGCACCCATATTTAATTATTTAATCAATATTTTTCTAACGAATATTTTTCCATCAGAATCTACCATTAAATATATATTTCATTCTTATTCAGCGGTCTACTAGTTTCGTTTCCCTTTAACATAAAGTGCTTAAAGAGAATGTTCGTGATGTATCTCATGCCCTTTAAACTGTTTCCGAGAACACCCAACACTCACCATCCCAAAGCGACCTCCCATTTCAAGGAATGTCGGCTGCTTTCAAATAATAGAGCAACACCCAGACTAAGGTAAGAAAGAGCATTGACTTGGTAAAATAGTTATCTTTATTTTCTCATTCAAACTTCTGATATAGCAATGGAAATGATCTGCAGGTTGCTTCGTTTAATTGGTTAGGCACCGAGCTCGATAGCTGCAGTCTCTTAAGTGCGGCCAGTATCCAGTATTCGGGAGATAGTAGGTTCGAACCCCACTGTCGGCAGCCCTTAAAATGGTTTACCGTGGTTTCCCATTTTCACACCAGGCAATTGCTGGGGCTGTACCTTAATTAAGGCCACGGCCGCTTCCTTCCCACTCCTAGCCCTTTCCTGTCCCATCGTCGCCATAAAACCTATCTGTGTCGGTGCGACGTAAAGCAACTAGCAAAAAACAAAAAAACATGGCTAGGCACTCGCCTTCTGCGCTAAAGGTTCCGTGATCGCAAGTCTATGTAGTCGATTTATATTTGCGAGTATCTAAATGTGAGAGACCTCTATCGGTAGATTTATTCGGACCCCCTCTCCAGGACAAATTTCGCGCACTCCGGCGTCTCTAACGACATTTAGCAGAGAAAAGGAAATTTAACACTAGATTAGTAGTAGTAGTAGTAGTAGCAGTAGTAGTAGTAATGTGATGTGACCTCCAGAGAGGAGGTCTTCCTAGTTAACGCCCGTGGGCGACGTACGTGTCTGGGTGTGTGTCTGTGTGATGATGATGGCGATGATGACGACGACAAGGTAGGGAGAGGGTGAAATCTGGTGTCGGCACATTGCCTACTCCTGCCAAATAACACCAAAGGGTATGCTCAAGGCTTAACATCCCCATCCGATGAACGAATCGCCTCGAAGAGCATCATATGCCCTCCCTTACATGAAAAGGAATGGTTTGGAATTGAAGCCAGGTTTCTGGCTCGCAATCTAGTGATTAGAAATTGTATACCATCCTCCCTTGCCGGCAAACACTCTGTGATTTTTTCAATCAGTCAGTTACCTATGGCCTCATTTACAACTGTCACCTAGGTAGCAAATTCCCTATCAATGATTGCCCAGTAGAAATAATGAGTCCGAATAAAGGACAAATTATTTTTAAGGAACGAATGGATAAAGGATAATGGATTCAGTGGGAAGAAACCCCAATCATTATGACAACAACTGAATTTTAACAAAAAATATTTGATTAACAATATGCATAAGTATAATATAAGTTTAAAAAATGGGGAAGAAGAAAGTTATTCAATCCAAAAGGACGATTAATTAAACAAGAACTAATTTTTAACAATACATATTAAATAAAAATGTATATCGCCAAGAAACATCAATAAAGAGAGATTAAAAACTGCCAAAAATGCGAGAAAACTCTTTAAACCTTGATTTTGCTTGAAATGAGTCTGAATGTAGTCACTGCAGGCAACACAAATCGAGTAAACAAGTTTTTTCACAGTGAGTACAGCCATGTCCGCCTCTGTGGTGTAGTGGTTAGTGTGATTAGCTGCCCCGGAGGCCCGGGTTAGATTCCCGGCTCTGCCACGAAATTTGAAAAGTTGTACGAGGGGTGGAACGGGGTCCACTCAGCCTCGGGAGGTCAACTGAATAGAGGTGGGTTCGATTCCCACCTCAGCCATCCTGGAAGTGGTTTTCCGTGGTTTCCCACTTCTCCTCCGTGCAAATGCCGGGATGGTACCTAACTTAAGGCCACGGCCGCTTCCTTCCCTCTTCCTTGTCTATCCCTTCCATTCTTCCCATCCTCCACCAAGGCCACTGTTCAGCATAGCAGGTGAGGCCGCCTGGGCGAGGTACTGGTCATTCTCCCCAGTTGTATACCCCGACCCAATGTCTCGCCTCCAGGACACTGCCCTTGAGGTGGTAGAGGTGGGACCCCTCGCTGAGTCCGGGGGGAAAAACCAACCCTGGAGGGTAAGCAGATTAAGAAAGAAGGAAGGAAATATTGCAGCCATGATGGCTTATGGAAGTAGCATGAAGAGAATAGTGAAAAGGATTGACCAGAAATGAGTTCATTTGAAGTAACAGATTCTGGGAAGACAACAGGAATATTCAGGAAAGACGTTGGACGTGGCATGAAAGGGCCGAGGATGACTACCGTGGTGACCCTCACTTTGGGGGTTACGTTTCCGGAGTATCTGAGGAATTTCATGGCATGTCCATGGAGTACGTTTGATTTTTTTTATTAATATTGTTTTGTTTGCTCATTTTTGTTCTCTGCGTGTTTTAAATTTCTTTTCTTTTTTCTGTACAGTATGTAGAGTTTGAAAGAGTGAATTTTGGCATGGGCTGAACATGTTATTTTTCTCATTTAAAGGATCAAATGGGTATTATTACTGTAGATCTAGAGAAAAATAATAAAGTATCAACACATTTGAAGTAACACGGTTGATTGAAATTCAAAACTTATTTAATAAACGGTACTTAACTTCCTGTGGTTGCACATTTTCATTAGCGAATAAATAAATCTTGACTTCGGATGAGATATGAAGGTCCACGATCTTGAACTGGAAGTATGTCTTCCAACGGAGAAAACCATGTTGCCATCTCGCAGTTGGTTAGAAATTTAAAAATAGTGTATCCGCTCCAGGTGTACTAATCTGACCAGCAAAATTATGCACCCATTCTCAAAGTAGATAAAGAAACATCGTGGTCAAATATCTCCACGAACCAGTTGCGAGGACGATGTTCCATCTGCGGTGGCGTGCCCTCAAAGCCACGTGACGTAGCGTCAAGGTTAGTGGCACACTTGCAGGCACTACTCGTACTAAAATGTTTCCATTCTTCCCCTTAAGGCGGGGGGGGGGGGAGGCGGGTCTTTTAGACGGTGACGCCGTCTCTCAGGCCGCGAGATTTGTTACGGTGAAGGGGATGCTCGGAGAAGGTGAGGGGGGTTGGCGGCCGTGGCCTATACTAGGAACTGTCCCGGCATTCGCCTTAGTGCAGGAGAATGAAAAACAACGGAAAACCATTCACAGGACAGCCGACGGTTGGGGCCAGCCGTGAGGTCCAGCCCTGTCCCGTCCCCCGAATGCAGAAGCGTAGAGCCAAGGTAGAGCCATGACCAACCCTCCTCTGCTCGGTTGGCCGGTCAGAG
The DNA here is from genome assembly GCF_040414725.1 of Anabrus simplex. Classification (NCBI taxonomy): domain Eukaryota; kingdom Metazoa; phylum Arthropoda; class Insecta; order Orthoptera; family Tettigoniidae; genus Anabrus; species Anabrus simplex. The sequence goes on from NC_090267.1 coordinate 300,750,893, forward strand.
TACAGATCTATTGAACCACGGATCAGCCGTGGCCACATGTGGATTGAGACCCACTCTGCATCTACCGACCTTGCAGATAGCTGCCAATGTGTAGCGATGTGGCGAGGAGATGTGACACAGGGAGTAGTAGACCACGCGTCTCAATGGATATAAGGCGGAGCCCAGATCCTTTGAGCAAATTAGCCCTTCGGCCTTGTGGGCCTTGAGTGCCGCTTTCGACAATTTGTGTTTAGAACAGAATGGTTGTAGAGGGTGGTGGTACCTTGTGAAAAAATCGAATCGGTCAAAATCTGAGCTGCACCCCAGGGGGTAAGAAAAGTGGCCTTAGGTCTCTGGTGGTAGAGCCCATGAGGATCATGATTTCCCAAAGTAGGGGATGGGTATGGTTGTTCATACCTGCACAAGGCTTGTGTATGAAGATGTGGAAATTAGTCACCCATCCAATTGGGGACCACGACAAATGTTGCTTAACTATCGGAGGAGATTTGTAGCTGTAAAGCTTTCAGAAGAGAAGGGAGGTTAAGAGAGTTTGCTAGGGAGTGTTTCAGGGCGGGGATTTCTTGGCGGGTTAATGGTGGTTGATAGTTACTGAATGATGAGCTGTCTGTTTGGCATGGCGGGTACCAGGGGTGGGACGTGGGGAGAAATTAGATTCAGAAGTAGGCGGACGAGAGTGGAAGTGTCTTGACTGTACAGGTAGGAGGAAGGGGAGGTGGGAGGGAAGAGGGTCGGAGGAGGGATGTTGTGGTTTAGGAGTGGCGGAGGTTTGTGGGAAAAATTTAGATGCTTTGCTTACTTGTAGTGGGCTCTGATTGCCCGTTTGACAAAGGGGCAGCCAGGGAACGAAGCGGCATGGCTGCCAAGGCAGTTAGCGCACTTCGCCAGGTCCCGAGGCTCCTTGCAGTCAGTGTGACGGTGAGAGCCACCACACCTCTTGTAGCGGGTAGGTTCCGTGCATGCAGCAGCGGTATGGTGTAACTTCAGGCAATTAAAGCACTGAATGATTAAAGAAGAGGACGGGCGTGAGAGAGGTCGATTTTGGGTAGATCTGAAGGTGGGTGGAGTGTGGTTAGAGGCTGATTTTCTTCTTCTGCTGATCCTGGTCCTGGTCGGTGCGGCACTAGGAGTTGGGTTGGGAGTAGGGACTACGAACCAAGGTTCTGTGTCTATTTCTGTATACTTGTGAGGCTGGGGATTGGATGTGTTTTAAGGGGTATGGGTAGGTGGCGAGGGTTGGGGTGGTGTTGGAGGTGTGGGAGAAGGTTTAGTTTGAGCTGGTTGATAGCGGGTTTTTCCTGAGATGGTTTGAACTTGCTTGGTTTTAACTTTGGTAGTAGAGGTTTGGGTGCTTGAGTCGGAGGTAGAGAGAGCAGATTGAATAGAAGAGCGGTTGGTGAGGTTGACTAGGACTGGAGTGGGAATAATATCAGTATGTTAAAGATTCCATAGGATGGCGAAAATGGATTTATTATTGATAGGGGTGACTATGAGGTGATTGTTGTGAGTTTCCTCAAGAACGGGTACGTGTTTACTTATAATAGGTTCTATTGCATGAATTACTGCTTGGCGGGTGAGTGGGACAGGTCCAGGATTAGTGAGAGGAATTATTAGAAAGTTGCATTTGGAAGCTGTGGGGAATGGAGTGTTTTTCCGGGTGTAGTGGTAGGGTTGCTCGAAGGGATATACTTCTTCAGCTGTGACACAGGGAACTTCATTGCCCGTGCTAAAATAGTTAACCCGGTGGGCGTGGCTAACGTAAACTAAGATTTTGAAGAATAGACAGTGGTTACAGGATAATGAATAATAAAAAATATAACCCGCTATGAGAATTACAGTAAAGACGTAGTGGTTTTAAAATACATTAAAATTACCAGGGAAGAATTAATAAGGCGATCACGCTATCGATGATATCACACGAAACGTCACAGAACACACGAATAATCGTAGACTGGAAGACGGTTAGTAAGTGAATAACAGGTCAAGAACACAGTCGAAAGGCCATAATTAACCTCAGTGGAAAAGGTTTAAAGTTAAAATGATAAATATAATTACCAGTTAAAGTATATCTACAAGAGAAAGGTATTGCAACATTTAAATACATAAACAAATACCATACATTAGAATAGCCAATTTCGCTCAAATATCAGCAACTATCTTAATAATTTTCCGCGAAAATGCGAACATGTGGTATTTTCTTAAATGAGTTGGAAATGTATCAAAGATTTTCTTTGGTAAATTATTCCAATCCCTAATTCCTCTTTCTCTAAACGAATATTTGTCACGATTTGTCCTCTTGAATTCCAAATTCATCTTATGATCATTCTTACTTTTACAAACTCCTTTCAAGTTTATCGTCTACTAATGTCATTCGATGCCGTCTCTCACCACTTAGTCGAACATGTCGTCTCCATACTCCCAGAGCTTCCCAGCCCGAACTTTGCAACATTTTCGTTACACTGTTCTATTGTCGGAAATAACCCAGAACAACCCGTGCTGCTTTTCTTTGGATTTTCTCCTGCTCTCGAATCAAGTAATGCTGGTGAAGGTCCTATACCTTATTGACATGTTATTCAGTAATTGACATTAGGAGATTATACCCTCTCCCCACATTGTTCAAGTCATGAAATCAGCAAGAGAAGTTTTACTGCATCATTATTATTATTATTATTATTATTATTATTATTATTATTATTATTACCATACTCTAATTGTGGTCTTACCAGTGATTAATATGTCCTCACCTCTACTCCCTTAAATATCCTCATGAAGATCTAACTTTCCTTGTATTACTAACACCTAGATAATTACAACGAATCCCATAAGGAAATGTGTATCTACAATAAAATATACCGTACTCTTGCTAAGTATTCCCACTGAAATATTATCAGAGAAAAGAGCTGAATTTCAAAATAAACTCAGTTATTCTATCCACTCGTTTACGTGAAGGCAATAATGTTTCAATTTTCCATAATCAATTCAACGGATGTGATCACGTGTGACAAGGGTGTTAATTGTGCCAATTATCTGTTTACAAATCAGATTATTAACAATATACGCAGAAATGTTTGTGCTGATAGTAGTATTATTGCATTAATTTAGGCAAATATGTAATCAACTTATTAACGTGTTATTCAGTAATAGACATAATGAGATTAGACCCTCTCCCCACATTATTCAAGTCATGAAATCAGCAAGAGAAGTTTTACTGCATTATTATTATTATTATTATTATTATTATTATTATTATTATTATTATTATTATTATTGTGTGCGTATGGACCCAATGGATCACGCAAAGCTCTAACGATTCTGTTTTCTGAGTTGCCAAACAGCTCTCATCCTTTCTCCGTGGATCCTTTTTCGTTCTTCTGTCCACTTTGCTCGTCTTCTTTCTCACTTCGTTCTCTGGTTGCACTTTCCATCCATTAATTTTTTTTTCCTGTAGAGGTTTTTCTGTCCGCGGTGTCAATTGAGTTCATCTGGGCTTTTTCCAGATTCTTCTTCACTTCCAGTACCCATGGAATATTTTTTAGATGTTCTATGTAGGTGAGAATCTTGTGTGTCAGTCTACTTGCCGGCAGTCTGCGAACGTGCCCATAAAATTTCAGACGTCTTTTGCGGATGTCTGCTGCAATGTTGGAAAGATCTTCTGTCACTTTGCGTGTCCTCAGTCTATATCCATCTTCTGTTTTTGGGGGGCCGAGAATTTTCCTCAGGATTCTTCTTTCTTCTTTTATTATTATTATTATTAGCATTATTATTCACCTGGCCTCGGTGTTAACCGGTGCTCCCTTTTTCCGGTTACTGGCATAACATTGAGTTTTAATGAGTGTTTGAAGTGAACCGGTATGTACCGTTATGTAGTCAGTTGTGGAGTTGGATAGCAGTAGCGTGGCTGTCGTCTGAGTCGTTGCTGGAGTGAGCACGACGAAGAGTATGTTAAAGTGTGATCGCTGTTGTTTAGTAGTACTGTTACTTGCTGAGTCGTCCACTGTGTAGAGCGGCCACGTGGACTGTGAGATACCTGAGATAACTGTGTTAATAACCGGATTAATCTGGAGTCGAACCATGGAACAGTCGTCGTGCGTGCTGATTGTTAACAGATCGTGTGTTTGAACCTGCCTGTGTGCAGCTGCTGTGTGAAGTGACTGAACGCGCACAGTCTAGTGAAAAGTGAAGCTTCTCAGTCAGAATTGTCGCCCATCCGGGTAATACCAGTGAGCCGGACTACCTGCTGTGATGAAGACATAGCCACTCATTAGGGAACTACTGCCAACCATTCTAAAATATGTTTGTGTGTATATGTATGTGTACTAGTTGGGTCATCCTACATTAAATTCGATCTATAAAAAGAGACAGTGCATTTATTGGTAACAGTAGTACATGGCATTAGAACCAGTGGTCGAAGTGTAATAAAAGCAAAGGAGGTATGTTTTCACGCTTTCCGAGGCTCTTTCCTGTACTTTGTCGATATCTTCATTCTTCGGTTGATCAAAATTCTTCCTTTATCTCGTCTATCTAGAGCTGAGAATGCAAATTAGGTCTACTTCCTCTTAAGTAATAATCGTCACCTTCTTCTTTCCCATGCTTATGTCCTTGATGTGGGTCTAATGTCCACAATGTGCACAGTTACTTTGTGCAAAACCAGAATAATAATAATAATAATAATAATAATAATAATAATAATAATAGATCATAGTGTTAAGATCAATAATGTACGTTCTGTAAGTTCTCTCTTACGTCGCCTTGTTATCGAAATGATGATGATGATGATGATGATGATGATGATGATGATGATGATGATGATGATGATGAATGTGGTTTTAAGAACCTACAGTAACTTCATGGTTATAGTTTAAAGTATGAACATAATTACGATAGCGATCACAAAACAGTAAACACAGATTACTTCAATCCTCAAGAAAGAAAGGTCTCAGACTTGAAAATAGGAGATATTGTGAAAGTTAGTGGAAAATAAATAGATTTAAAAGATCCTGGTCGACGACATGTCTCATGTGATGATATTTTCCTTTAAAGGAAGTCTCTCATTAGTACCTGTGAAGCTTTGTTAACTCTGTGGAAATATTATCCATCCTGCTGCGCAAGGAACCAGAGAGATTGGGTTCCGTCATTCCCAAGAACGTAAACAGCGTAACTCATACAACATTCACCATGATATTTATCAAGCGTATTATTTAACAAGGACATAATTAAAACTCTGCAGCTGGTCTCTTAACAAACGAGCAATGTTAATTAACAATTTAACTTCAACTGTGAATTACTAAATACTTTTCACATTTTGACATACAAACTTTCATTGTCCCCATTCCTTCATTACAATTAGACGTTGTGAATTTAGAGGGAAAGTTTGCTTTCTATTCAATAAACTACGTTAGAATATTATGCAAACCGAAACACTGTTCATGATCAATGGGATACTTAGTCTGCAGTCACAAATTTACTTCAAATACATAAAATTACAAGATTGCTATTAAAATAAAATATTTATTGACTGTAATGATTTCATTCCTTAACACACTTCATAGTATGAACCATTATGAGTGTTTCATGTGAAAAAATGTATCTTACAACACCGGAAATCAAGTTCAGATATATGTAAAAATTAGGGGATACCAGGGCAAACACAATATCATCGTTCATAATTGCTCGATTGGTGGTGACATCCTGTGGAGAACTGGAAGGCTACGTCCTCAGTTGAGGTCTCATCATCTGTGTTGTGAGTTAGTCCGCCGTGCTTTATTTTTGAAAAGTTCGTACATGAAAAAGTTGTTTCAAATCATTTCGATCTGAAGTAAATGACTGTTTTGCATTTTTTTGTGTCCCACAGTTTATATAACTGGGATACGAACCAATGTCTCCCAAATGCAATCTCACAGCTACACGACCCGAACAGCATGGTCAACTCGCTCCGTAGCCATAAATGCTTCTTAGCTGTTTGAGAATTTAAAGTACTTTACAAAAGCTCTCCTTATGTTTTCATTGCGCACTGCAAAATTGCAATTATTTCAGTCCGGAATATTTTGAGATATTTTCCCAAGGAAAGGCTTTTACATCTTCTTATTGTTAGTTTCATTCCATATACGCGTGAACCTGGTCCCAAGTCTGCTCTTCATCTGTCTGTAGACCAGATCAAGGAACCCTCAGAAGAAAATCTTCCATTAATTTGGGTTAATGATAACCTAAAATTTCTAATCGAAATGACAGTTTACGGTTGTATAAACTGCAAAACAGGCCTCCCTTTACATCAACAACAACATCGTCCAACAAGTATCTTCTATCAAATATCTTGGAACTCTAGTTAACCAGCATTGTGATTCAAAATGCGAAATCTTATCCGGGATTGGACAAGCAAAAAATATGTTCAATACCATGAGTACTTTATTCACCAGCCGAGAACTCAACCTGCAGCTCAGAGTTCGAATGCTACAGTGTTATGTCTTTCCTGTCCTTCTGTATGGTTTCGAAGGGTGGACGCTTAGCCCTTTATTGGAGAAGCATATTGAATCTTTTGAAATGTACTTATACAGAAGAATACTCCGAATATCTTGGGTAAGACAAATGAAGAAGTCCTCAACATCTTGAACAAGAAGAAAGATCTTCTCATAACCATCAAGGAGCGTAAGCTCAGCTACCTCGGGCACATCATGAGAGGTGAACGATACGAACTTCTCCGACTGATCATTCAAGGAAAGGTTGATGGGAAAAGATCTGTGGGAAGTCGGAGAAATTCCTGGCTGAAAGACTTGCGGCGATGGTATGGACATACGTCGATAGAAATCTTCCGTGCTGCCGTTTCGCGTGTAATCATAATCAACTGGATCGCCAACCTTCGAAGGGAGACGGCGTCATAAGAAGAATCTGCATATTATGCGGTCTCTAAGGACTCCCTTTATAGCCTTGTTCCATTCTATGGAGTGCAACCCTGGAATGTCAAATTCAATTGCATTCCCGTAGACGCAGTTTGGGTTGTTTTGAAAGCTTCAGTAAGAGTCAGCCAAGCCAATCTTTGAACTTATAGCCTTTAAATACGGAAAACTTATTTTGACGTAGAGTACATGTATAGTTTCGGAACCGTACTTGGGCTGGTGAGCGCAATAAAAACACGATAGTTTTAAAATCAAAATAATTTATAAACAACGTGTTCGACCACAGTAGATGGAAAGAGGAAGGACCACCATACGCAACAACAAAATTCTGACCTTGGTATGGCGTCGTCGGGTGATGCAACAGCATATTGAGGTACTAAAATCGCCATGACGCGCGGCTAACTATTAGCGTAGTTGTGGCCATGGGCGTTGTATCAAGTCGTGTAAGGTGCCGTTTGATTCGTTTCGGTAAGTTCTAAAAGTATACGGCAAAAATAAATCAAAGATAGAAAATTCGACAAAATGGCAGTGAGAAGAATTACCCAAAAAAAAAAAAATGTTCGCACAATGTAGTGACATATGGACCGCCCGCCCCACTCCTCAGAAAGGTGTATGTAAACTTGCTTGATCGGTCGGATATGTGGACCATAGATGTCTTCAAAATCATAGAGTCACATTCAAGAGGAGAGAGCGGCCTTTTCAGAATTCCAAAAAATCCAAATCACCAATGCCAAGCGTTACAAGGTTTATCAGGGGCGTCTTAAATTTGTTTTATGGTGACGATAGGATAGGAAAGGGCTGGTAATGCGAAGGAAGCGAACTTGGCCTTAATTAAGGTACATCCCCAGCATTTGCCTGGTATGAAAATGGGAAACCACGGTAAACCATATTCAGAGTTACCGATTGTAGGGTTTGAACCCACTATATCCCGAATACAAGCTGGTAGCTACGTCTTAAAGTTCAAACAGCCGAGATTCACGACGCGAGCGCGCGCTACTGGTGGTTTCTGCCGACCACATTTACTGCCCTAGTTGTGGAAAATGTTTTGGAACTCATGAATGTGGGTATTAGTCACCCTGATGACGATGAAGAGAGCCCGGTGTGCTCGTCGAAACTCCACCGACTCTGCGTGTTACAAATACAGGTTCAACTTTCGCCCGTAATATTGACGTCGGTCTCTTACATGTACGTGATTTCTAAGATCACATACCCACTGTACTTCGACTGTGTCTTGAAGGTGTGTACATTTGTTTAGAATTAAAAAATTAAAATGTGAACAATGAAGTATCAAGGCGATACTTACTAGATACTTTATTTCAAAAATACTTATCACGTGGTGCGTATTCTACGTCAAGTTTTGCAGCTGTATCCGCGAAAAAGCCCCTTTTGGTATTCATATTTATTATTATTATTCCTTCTCTGTTAGTTTTATCTTCATACTAATCTTTGACAGTGGAAATAACTAGGATTTTTTAAGTAACCGCCGTGACCTTATTTAAGGTGTGGTATGAAGGCCTGGTGTGAAAAAGAGAACTCACCAAAAGCCATATTCGGGGCTGCCAGCGGTGCGGCTTGAACTCACTCTCTCGAACGCGAACTTACTGCTAAACCAAACCAATTCAAACCAGACCAAACCAAAGCAAACCAAACCCAACCTGATGGTGCAAACGCCCCGAATGGCCATGGACTACCAAGCGACCGCTCCTCCGCCCGAAGGCCTGCACATTGCGAGGTGTCGTATTGTCAGCACGACGAATCCTCTCGACAGTTATTTTTGCCTTTCTAGACCGGGGCCGCTAATCCTCCATCAGAAATCTCCTCAATTTTAATCATGTAGGTTGAGTGAGCCTCAAACCAGCCCTCAGATCCAGGTGAAAGCTTATGATCTGGCCGAGAATCGAACCGGGGTCTGTTTGGTAAGAGGCATGCACGCTACTCCTACACCTCTGAGCTGGCGAAATCACAGCTGCAAGACACACAGTGTGTAGCCCAGCTCGTTTGGCAAATAAGGGAAGCAGACAAAGGGCACTAGACACCTAATTATCTAATTAAATATAATTAAATGTTCTTATTCACAGAGTGTATGTAACTACGCATAGACCTATAAATTGAAACTCGGAATCCTCATGTAATCACCCTTAAGCATGATGGTTAACGAAGCAAGTACGGTCAACATTACACTTCAGTGAGTCTGCCGCCAATTAAATCCCACTTTTAGTTAGACTTCTCCTGTCAACAGTAATGAAAAACAAAGCTTGATAATGTAATATTTAAGACAGACAGAAGTAGTCGTAGTTTTAAAGTGATCATCTTATTGACCACGGAGTAGTTTTCACCTACTTACGCCCTTTTTCCTCAACTTCGTCTGTCTTAATCTGACTTCTCTTGGGCAACTCTTGTTCTTTTCGACCTCGATAAAGATTTGCGAGGCATAGGTAGCCTTCCATTTTCATGGTCAATACAACCGCAGAGAAGCTCTGAGTTCAGACAAAAATAAATTTCTATCTGCAAAGAGAATAATTAGCATCTTCACAATGGACTTTCACTGAAATCAAGTACTCTAATATATTTTTTCATTAAAATGAAGTACTCTGTCTGCTATATTTATTACACTGATGTTTTAATTTCTAGACCAGTGCAGACGGAGTCTCTATGAAGAAAAACCACAAATATTCTCTCTAACGTAAATCAAGGAACGTCCTGGAATAAAAATAGCATGTGTGCATCCATTTAGGACACTGAAGACTGGGGCGTAACTTTAGGGTTTGCAGGTCCTGAAATGCAGGCGGGCCCGTCCCTTAAGTGTCCCCGCAGACTCCTCGCAAAAAGAATAAAAATAATGCACCATCTAGCCTAACGTCACTATGCACGGAAATGATCAGGACTATTTTGTAGAACCAGTCGAAGGAGTTGTTTATTTTTACAGTTTGTACGTAGAGGAATTGTCACTTGGTTGCAACTAGCAGCAGCTTATTGTGCTGAGTAACACAGCACAGCTGTGGCCCTTGCCGTCTCTCGCAACACCGTGACACGTTCCTCACAAAAAGACCTGCATCAAATTATTGAAAAATAATTACAACAATGAAAATTGATACCAAAATATCATATTTTGGATAGAAAATGATACTTGGTTGATGTAAATTTCACCTGAGATCGTATTATGCACACATTTCGCTGAACATTTAACTGTTGTCACACATTTATTAGACAACAATGTATAAAGCCAATAAGAATTCTCCTGCTTGCCAGTAAGAAGTTGGTGTAGTAGCAGTCAGTCAATTCAGTTTTGAACGAAGTCTCTCCGCACGAATTAATAATAGACTACGCTTATCAGTTGTGCAGTTTGATATTTTTCAAACTTAATTTGAACAGATTTTGATTATTTACTATTTTGTAATCGAATACATTTTTGTAAGCGAGACTTTGGTATCGACTGCAGAGTATAGGCCTAGTTCTGTAATTACTGAAAAAAACTAAACCAAGATAAGTACGAATATCTAAGTGGCTCATGGTTGGCAGCTCGGCAGCTTAATCTTTAAACTACGAAGGCATTCAAATGAAACCTATTAAACATTACAGTATTCCGTAATAATCTTACGATAACGAATATACCTTTGTTTATATAACTTGACAATATATATGGCATTATTTATAACTGCTGTAATTAATTTTATATTAGTTATTCTTAGGATTTTACGTTTTATTTGAGGGAAGGCCCGAATTTTCATTTTGACAGACGGGCCCATATTGAATACGTTACGCCCCTGACTGAAGACATAAAAGACACTGAAGATACAAGTTTTTAAGTCATGTGAAATACTAATCATGTGCAGCATAAATGTTCCTCCGTGTATTCTAGAGTCGGCTGGCTAGGCTTTTAACCCTAAAAATGCGTAAGAATGCTGAGTCAGTCTCCCCAGATATCCTTCAATTAATAATCTCCTTCCACCGTATGGGGAGTATCGAACTCCCGAGTCAGCATTGACGACCTGGGTTTAATGATGTAATATCGGCAAACGATAATATTAGTATCAGAACCGGCCAGAAAGTGTATTCAGCAATATGACCAACCGCCTGGCATCAGCAGTGCCGCTTCCAGAATAGAATGCACTGAAGATGACTATCATACCACACAGACTGACTCACCTTCCGTCCTAGCTGTTAGAATAAATTTCATAATCCTGCGAACTCCTGGCTCTCAATGAGAAACAAAATTTTGGTCTGTAAATTCTAATAGGTCTACTGTATGCTACTTTAGTAAATACTTAGTCTGCCAGCACAAGATTTGAATATGTACTTCTCTTTCATATCTAACTGTAAAATATTACCAGGCGTTCAGTAACTGATTGTTGACCGGAAGGTTCCAAGGCCTAGTCCTCCCTCCAGTTAGGTTATCCATGGGTTGGTCCATCCTTGGGATAGTAATCTATGAAACTTCCTGTTGCCATGTGAAGGATGAAATGGAATTGTCTACATTATGCTTTCAGTGATCTCACTCAGATCACCAGTATTCCAGTCAGTGGGTATGGAAGCGAAATAGCAATTAAATTTGAGATTCAAAACGTTTAAAGAATCCAATATTTCAATGAGCTACTTTCAAAATGTTTCAAACTTCATCAGGGAAATTGGAAACTGTAACACTCTGATACGGTGTGGACGGGTGTGATAAGATGATTAGACGTTCAGGACCTTCTATGTGCACATTTGAACATCAGTCATTACAGGGTGTACTCACCCCGACTTGGAATACATTCTGCAACATATTTAGTTCATGTTAGTCTTGGCAGGAGGTTTAAGGCCGGATGCCCTCCCTGACGCCACGTGACTTTTGAGACGAAATTCCAACCTAGGACCGACCTGGATTCGAACCTCAGCTTTCCAGGTGGGAAGTCAGCAGCTAAGCCACTAAGCTAATCATTCCCTGCTACCATTGCAGATCTCATTTCTTCATCCGATTTCTAGAGCGAGGTAGTGTGATGTCAATATTTACATAACGGTTGATTTTCGAGCCTTAAAATATGATTTTTGGTCCAGTCCCCGTCCAAGTTTGTTCTTCGCGTCGTGAGGCATAAAATGAACCTGTATTAGTCTATGTTAATGTCTCGAAGGGCCTAAATCCAAGGAATGGAGAGGACTGTTAAAATTTATTGTAGACCCGTTTACTCGCAGTGTCCTAAAAAGTAACTTCTGTATACGCAATTTGGTTCCGTTTGGTGGAATGGTGTGGATTTGTATAAGAAACAGTCAGACATTCTGCTTTATATAGATATATACCGATAAATAGATTTCAAACATTTTCTCGATTCGAACACGTTACCGTAGTAGTTCAGTTCTTTCGTTTTGCACACTGACGCCGACCATTATTACTTCTGTTGTTGGTTGGTTGGTTGACAATTCACGTGATGATAAGAAGGACGTCTTAACGTTCTTGAGATTTGATTACCAGCGAATTACATATTCGTGGAAATATTCTGTTACTTTAATGTATCTTCTTTTGTTTTAATTTAATTATCTTCGGTTTTATCTGGTGCTAAATTTATTTTTCGTGGGACTCTTACCTAGCATTTCCACAGTTAATATATCCTGTTAAATTGATTTTACTTAATTTAACTTTATCGATTGTTAATCATTAGGTTGTTCATTAAAATGAAAATCCACAGCCGATTTCCAGTCATTCGACTCGGGCAGGCATGAAATGAATGAAGTCGCCATCTAGCGGCGAGGATAGGAATTGTGCTGGCTACCGAAGCCTGTCGCACTCCTCTGGGACAATGATCAGTGACTGACAGATAAAATGAAATGATATTGGAGAGTGTTGCCGGAATGAAATATGCCAGGGAAAGCCGCAGTACCCGGAGAAAAACTTGTCCCACCTCCACTTCGTCCAGCACAAATCTCACATTGAATGACTGGAATTTGAACCAGTCAACCCAGCTGTGAGAGGCCAGCGTGCTGCCGCCTGAACCACGGACGCTTGCTCGATTGTTCATACATTTCCTATTTATGAAGTTGAACATTTTTCAAGATCCTCCCTGATACATTTCTGCTTTCACTGGAACCGTTATTTATCATAAGATACCAGTTACTAAATGGGTAATAGTATCAACCTAATATTTAAATAATAATATTTTCATTCATTCATGTCGTATCCGCCAACTCTGGATCTCGTCAGGCTACTTCTGACCTTGATGTCTACTCAATTCGTTCTTTCCTCTCCTGCGTCCATACCTTCCCAGTTTTTAATTTTGGCTTATCTCGGAAACCCTGCAACGCTTGAAGATCCTTATCAAGTGGGACACGCTCCTGAATGTCGTTATGTGTGATTCCCATGTGTTCAAGTCTCTATCCAGCTCAATGAACGAAGCCCCTTTGGTTTTCTTCTGCTGAAAGAAGGTAATGGTGCGGCTGGTCAGTTTTGTTGGGTGAATTCGTGCCACATGCCCATAAAAGATAATTCTTCTTTTCCGGATGGTATCGGTAATCTTCCCTAGGTGGGTGTATAGTTCGTCGTTATGCCGTCTTCTGTACTCCCCATTACCTTTGACGGTACCTAAGATCTTTCTCAAAAATTTTCCCTTTTTTGGCCTCCAGTTTCTCGATCAGGCCTTTTTTGTTCATTGAAGCGTGTTCTGGACGGATTACACTGCAGTAATGCCTCAGCTTTGCTTTTAAAGATATGGACCTTTTGTTATGGATGCCTTAGGTTAAATGGTACGCCATTTCCATTTTGTTCATCCGTAATGTAAGGCTTCTTTCTCTCACAAGTTCGGTGTTAACAGTTCTGCCAGATACATGAAGTTTTCTACTCGTATGATAATAATAATAATAATAATAATAATAATAATAATAATAATAATAATAATAATAATCATAATAAATTTATTCAATAAGTTTTTAAGTCCATGTTACATCCAATGATTCTACGCATTTGTATACACACTTCTTGCACACCATTTACGGTACCAGGACCGCCTCCATCTGGTCCATCATTGTTTGCAAGTCCTCCGCCCACAACTCGTTATCCAAGTTGCCTCGTCTGAAGTCGATTAGCACACTCTCACATGTTCTTTTTAGTACAATGGTCTGTAGGTAGGCCTGTAGCTGTTTGCTCACTTCCAATTTGTCCATGTGCTTCTTGAACAAGTTGGTAACTAGCCCGTCCCATGTTATTACCACAGGGACCATCGTCACCTTGGCCCCATTGTACATAAGTGAGAGTTCGTTGGCTAGCATCTCGTACTTTCTTCCTTTAGTGGTTTCGGTCTGTTTCAGGATATTTTTGTTTGTGATTCCAACTTCAATTAATAGGATTTCATTCTTTACAAGGTCATGTATCATCAGATCCGGTTTATTGTGTTCAATGCGAAGCTCAGTCTGTATGATGACGTCTGACTTTATTCTAATTCGCTGATTGGATATGACATTTTCAACTTTATAGTTCTTTATTTTCTTAGAATTATTCAGCCCATACTTTTTGGTGAACATGAAATGCAAGCATCTGACAACATCATTGTGGCGTTTCTTGTAGTCCAAATTAAGCATTCGTCCACATTGTGTTGCCAGGTGATCTAGTGTCTTATTGCCCTGGTTGCAGTGTGGGCACCTCTGGAATATACTCCCATGACTAAAGAAGATGTTTCTGTCTTGTATCTTACAGAACATTCCTTCTTCCTGTGGAGATATATTCCCCCTCATTAGCCATAACGATGACTGTTTTACGTCAACAAATTTCTCCTGTTGTTCACGGAACAATGTGGAATGCATTGACTTAGCCATGATTCGATCCATTCGCATCTGTTTTTGTTTCTGTTTAACTACTTTTACCGTGACATCGTTTCCTTCCTCAATTAGGTACTTCCGTTTCAAATGTTCTTCAATCAGTCCAAGATGGGTTGCATTTCTTCTTTCACTTTCTGCGATAAACTTCGTTCTTGTGTTTGTTGCCAAATATTTACATAGTTCTAGTAAAATCAATTCGGCCTTCTCAGAAATATTTTGTAGTCCTCTTCCTAACTCATGTCTTTTCAGGTACAGTCGTTCCATATTACCTGCTGTTCTGACGATATTATGCTCTCTCAAGATTCCTCTCACCTTCAGATCAATGTTGTTAAATTCTTCGTGCTCGTACGGGATCAGGCCAATATAATAGTTAATAGTTGATAACGCGTACTCATTTATTGCTGCAAACAGGTTTCTCGCGTTCAACTTTGTTTGGCATACATTTGTTACCCGTGATTCGATCTTGTTGGCTATGATAACTTTATTCTCGGGTTTAATTACATTTCTCGAGTCTTCTAATATTCCTAGGTATTTGTATCCTTCCACGTCATTTACCTTCTCTCCAAAGATATGGTTCGAATTGATATTGTTCGCTGACTTTTGCTGATTGATTGTAAAACCCATGTTGTTGAGACATTGATTCGTCCACTGGCTCAGCTCGTTCAATGTCTGCACATCTTTGGCGAACAATTTAATGTCATCGATGAAAATGAGGTGGTTGCACTCAATTCTTCCATGTTCATCTGCTTGGATCTTCTCGCAGTTCTTATTTAGAATTCTGCTTAATGATTCCATAGCAATTACGAACAACTTGGGTGATAGAGCATCTCCTTGTAATATTCCTCTATTTATTTTCACGTCACCGACCACTTTATTTCCACATATTAATGTTGTTCTCTGTTTGTCAAGTGTTCTATTGACAAATTTAATGATGTTTTCTGGCATATGTATCTTCCGTAGGCATTCAATTAGGTATTCATGTGACAACGAATCATATGCTTTCTGAATGTCCACCCAAGCAGTACACAATTTATTATTGTACTTTTCATTTATGGTTTTGCTTATAAGTGCTTGTTCCTTAGCGCCTTGACATCAGTTGCGTGTTCCCATTTGATTACTTGAGATAATATTGTTCACGTCACAGAAATCATTGACTATTACCGTGAACACTTTGCTGATTAATTTGAATAAATTTGAAAGGCATGTAATTGGCCTCAGGAGCTGCGGTATGTTTGCATTCGGGACTTTTGGAATCAAATATGTTATCCCAGCATAAAGTTCTTCATCGATCAAGTCTGGGTTTTGGATTATTTCGTGGATTAGTTGTTCTAACCTCTCATGTAGTGCATACATTCTCTTAATAAAGTAATTATATACAAAATCAGGTCCTGTTGCTTTCCAGTTCGCAAGGTACTTTATACAACTGGATATGACCTCTTTTATCTTATCTCTATCCATATCTACCTCCACTTCCGCTGGACTTCGTTCTTGGATCAGTTGTTCATAATCTTGTCTTTCATCATATTGCCAAATTGTAGTCCAAAAGCGTTTGGTTTCTTCAAGATTAATATCTTCACTTACTGTAAATCTGTCGCCTTCAAGGTCACGATAGAAGGTCTTCCTATTAAACTCAAACTTTCGGTTTGTGTTTCTAGATGCTATACGATTTTCAGCTATCACTGTCTTCTTCTTGTAAATAGCTATTTTCTCAAGAATCATATCGCGCATCTTCTGAATATCACTACTCTTGTTTGAATGAATTCGATTTTCTCTACACATTCTAATCAACTCTTTACTTGCTCTTTCATTTGGGCGGTGGGCATCAATTATTTCCAATTTTCTATTCAATTTGTTGATCTTGGCTTCGATAGAGCTTTTCCAGACAGATGCCTTCTTTTCTTTAGCTGTCACCATCTCATACGTCTGTTGGCATGCATACAACACATCATTCATTTCGGCGATCGTGGTTATTTGCTGTTCTACTCGTTCCGATTTTATGATTACATTCATCATTTCGAATATTTCTTGATTTATTTCCTGGCTAAATATTTTCTTAGTTCTTGTTTTTGCCTCTTTCTTCTTACAGTATTCATCAATATTTGTCAATAACGTTCGTTTCACTTTGAGGAACAAGTCTGTGTTCTTCACCATAGATGGCATTTGTATTGCATTATTTTCTTTGAGGTTATCCGTTTCACATGCATTAATATTCTGACTCTTGTGTCTGAATCGATTGTATAAATTCCTGACATCAATTTGACGAGCTCCTTGGTCAAAGCGTTGTTGAAACTCTTTGGTTATTTTCGGCCACCATCCTCGGGGCATCCTGCTAAACCGTGCATCAATCATCTGCTGCAATCTTTCGATCCATTTTACTTTGTCGCATTCTTTAATCTCATTGACTAATGTTACAAATATAAGCTCTTTGTTTTGTACTTCTGCCGTCTCGACCATGTTTGGGTCATCTTCCCCCTCTCCTTCACCTTGTTCCACAGCTGTAGATAGGATAATTAGGTCGGTATCTCGCGAGGCATCGTTTGATTCTTTCAGTTTATTCGATGATTCGATGCTCGGAGTAACCATTTGATTTTGATCACGCGTGATTGTGTTAGTAGATGTTTCCATTTATCACCAGAACATTATGCGAACGACCCACATTAGCACTAGGTGTATAACTGCGCTCTAGTGTTGTTTCCTCACAACTCAAGTGATAGTACCACAAAATTATTGTTCCAATACGCCTTTAGCGGTGATCTTGTGAACTACTTATTACGTTTCGATGTTGTCTAAGCTTCGAACCTAACTCTTATTCGTTTAGGTTAAGTACCTTCATGCAACCGTAGTTCGTGATTCTTAACGACACTAAACATTTCACACAGACTCACCTTAACGTCCGTTGATCAGCGTTTGCTTCTTACACTCTTCACAACTAATACAGTCTGCATTGTGAAATATTGCTCTTATAAGTACCAATTCACTATCACTCGCAAACGATACGTCCTATCACACAGCCGCCATCATTGAATAATATAATAATAATAATAATAATAATAATAATAATAATAATAATAATAATAATAATAATAATAATTGTACCGGGCGGTACACCTCCACGCCGCGAATTCAAATATTGCGCCAGTTGAAACCTCTCTACAGGAGAAACTCTGAACTTTAAAATCTGTATTAAATCAAAGGTTTCTCGGAAGATGTCTCTACTGTAAATTTTGAAGTGTTCTGAACGATGTCTATTTCGATTTGTATTTGTTTGCTCTGTAGCAAGAAGTGTGGACATTCTCTTCTAGATGGCACTACTTAAGAACTATAATTGTGCACCCTAGAGCGAAGTGAAGGAACTGTATATATATATATATTTTTTTTTTTTTTTTTGAAGAAATTTGGTATTCATAAGTTTGTTCTTTGTTAAATTTCTTTCAGTCATTTTTTGGGTTGGCAGTATAACTCTTCTCTTTCCGCTTGTTTTGAATTTAGCCAATCCCGAATTTTTCTAATTATTTTTGGACCAATAACGTATGTCTTCTCCGATATGGAGATGTTGCTTTGAGCTATCCAATAAAGTTGAGGGGGGTGTGGGTACTCATTCTTGAAAGGTCTCGAATGTTCCACGAGGGTATTTAAACTGCTGCTTTTCTTGTCTCGGTGCCACTTCATTGACATCTTGCTTAGTGTGCGATTATGTAGCAGGGGGCGGGAAGCGCCTCTTTCTTCGGGCAGCAGTTCATCCACAAGGTAATGGCGGTTTAATAACTTTATTTCTTGCTAGCTCAGCAGTTTAACCCTCGGGGCAGGTTAGAAACTTTTCTCATGTAACCCATCTTTAAAATGTAATAGACACTTGGTAAACTTTCGTCTCTTTAACTATAAATTGGGATAGAGAGTGCCTAACCCTCTCGAGCTCCCACTCATATTGTTTTGAGGTGACTGCGTTTTCGTAACCATTTTTCTTCTCTTCGTAATGTAATAAAGTTTTCTTATCGTGTCACCTCCTTAGTATGGGATTAGCCCTTGCGTAAGCGGCCTAGTGCCAAGTAGGTTACAAAAGTGTATTAGGAGTGCAAACTTCGCCTCCATTCTATTTTGTATTATGGGCCAGTAACTTAACCTGATGTTTTATCTTCCTCATGTAAAGGCCCTGTAGGTTGGGTATCAAATACCCCTGTTTCTTGGTGTGCCTTAAGGGCAGATAGAAATGAAGTTTGTTGTAGCCTTTGAGAGGCTTGTCAAATTGAGAGCGGGTCTGCTCTTTTTTTTTTCTTAACGTTGTAATTAGGAGCAAGTGCTCCTTGTACTTAGGGGTTTTCTGCCCTTTAGCTATTGTGGTGGTGAGCTGAGAGCTCAGAAATTAATCTTGGGGCTCGAAGCCCAAATCTTGTAACTATTGCAATTTCTTAAATTGTTTTCCTGCTACTTGGTACCTGTTACTCTATTGTTGGTATCTGTTGATTTTGAAAAGAAAATATAACCTTGGTTAAAGTTTTAAATTAACTTTAATTTCGTAAGTTGAGACCTATTCCACCCAGCATCTTCTTTCACCCCTGCAAATCCACAAAATATCATAATAATAATAATAATAATAATAATAATAATAATAATAATAATAATGTTATTTGCTATACGTTCCACTAACTACTTTTACGGTTTTCGGAGACGCCTGCGTGCCTCGGAATTTAGTCCCGCAGGAGTTCCTTTACGTACCAGTAAATCTACGACACGAGGCTGACGTATCTGAGCACATTCAAAGACCACCGGACTAAGCCAGGATAGAACCCGCCAAGTTGGGCTCAGAAGGCCAGCGTTTCAACCGTCTGAGCCACTCATCCCGGCAATAATAATAATAATAATAATAATAATAATAATAATAATAATAATGTTTGAACATTCATGGTACTGCAGTAACTAATTGAAAATGTTATCAGCGCAAAGTTATTTGCTACACCAAAATAGTGTAAGGTATCTAAGGGCATTGATTTCTCGTAAGGATTTTAGACAATTAATATGTCCAATGAAAGATGAAAAACATGGACCTTACAAGTTTTAATTTTTTATCAACTAATGAATTTCAAGCCATCATTTTCTTTAAAAGTCTGTAAACATATTTTCTCCAACATGTTGTATTATCACTTCCCACCCGCTTTTACATTAATTAAACTAGTTTACCCATCTTATAAATAAAATTCTAAAGGGTTCGCTGCCTGTTTTCATTTTTGCCCTATTTTTAAATATTTATCTGTTTTAGGTTCACTCAAGACCGTATCAGTGGCTTTTAGCGTTCGTGTCTGTTTGTCCGTTTGTTCCACCATCACGGGGAAACGGCTGGATAGATCTCGATCAAATATTGTATTTAGAATCAACTCGTTCAGGAGCAGGTTTCGATATGCATACCATTTAAAAATCGCTTAATAGACTGGGGTTTTATAGGAAGACCAGAAGATTTTTTTAAAATTTTCTGTTATATATTGAATATATCCCAATTAAACTTTACATTTAGAGTCTACTCATCCAGCAGCAGGTTTCGATATGCATATCATTTAAAAATCACTGAACTGGCTGAAGGTTTATAGGAAGACCAGAAGAGTTTTTCCAATGTTCGCTTACACTATAGATTATATCTCGACCAAATTTCATATTTAGAGTCTACTCATCGAGGATCAGGTTTCGATATGCACATCATTTTAAAATCAATGAATAAATTGGGGGTTTGTAGGAGAGTTTTACATTTTATTCGTTTTATTTTTTATTTGTTTGTACTAGTGACTGTATCTCGATCAAACTTCATATTTAGAGTCTAGTCGTCCAGAAGCAGGTTTCGATATGCGTATCATTTAAAAATCACTGAATAGGCTGTGGGTTTATAGAAAGACCAGGAGAGTCTTTTTTACATTTTCTCTTACACTATTGATTATATATAAAATTTGTGGACTATTTCTGAAACGCTCCTTCATTTTAAATAATTTTTGTTATGTACATAATTTCGCTTACAATTCAAATGTCGGAGAAAATACTATTTTCTATGGGCTTCATGCTCTGCAGACAGCGACGAACATCCTCGCAGAACTGCAGTTATTTGAAAGATTCATGAAAATGAAAATCCACAGCCTGTTTCCGGTCATTTGACCAGGTCAGGAATGGAATGAATGAATGAAGGCCCTATCTAGCTGCGAGGATAGGAATTGTGCAGGCTGCCGAAGTCTGTCGCACTCCTCTGGGGCAATGATTCATGATTGACAGATGAAATGATATTGGAGAGTGTTGCTGGAATGAAAGATGACAGGGAAAACCGGAGTACCCGGAGAAAAACCTGTCCCGCGCCTCCGCTTTGTCCAGCACAAATATCACATGGAGTGACCGGGATTTGAACCACGGAACCCAGCGGTGAGAGGCCGGTGTGCTGCCGCCTGAGCCACAGTGGCATTTGAAGGATCCATAATAGTAGGAAATCAGAGCATGCATAATATTTCTCTCGGCTTGAAATTTAACCACACTTAATGAGCACCGAGGAAACATGAGATAGAACTTTTCTTTTTGGTGTCTGTCTGTCTGTCTGTCTGTCTGTCTGTCTGTCTATCTGTCTGTCTGTCTGTCTGTCTGTCTGTCTGTCTGTCTGTCTGTCTGTCTGTCTGTCTGTCTGTCTGTCTGTCTGTCTGTCTGTCTGTCTGTCTGTCTGTCTGTCTGTCTGTCTGTCTGTCTGTCTGTCTGTCTGTCTGTCTGTCTGTCTGTTCCTAAAAGTGGAAAACTGCTCGACTTATTTCAACCAAACAATTTATTTGGAATCTACTCACTCAGGATTGTGTTATCAGGTGCATATGATGTCATGGTAATCACATGGAGCTGGTATTTATAGGAAGATTATTCTCATTTCGTTAACATTGGCTCTATCGAAAGAATGTATATAGGCCTAACAAGGATTTAAGAATATGTTATTTCCGTTCCTTTAACGCAGATGATTACGAAAAATTGGATTTTTAGTTCAAGTCCCGTGGGGCACGTCGTGCATGTTACTTCAAGGTGGTAATGTGAAAAACTAAAGAGCCATTTTACTCCTTTCGATAGGAGGTATCACCAACGTCAGAGCGCCATGCACGAGGTCAGAGATACAATATGCAACCTGAGAACCACGGAGAATTCCGCACACTTCGGACCAGTGTACCGTACAATAAATTCGGAAATCGTCCTCATTCTCCCTCCACTTTGTTCAGCTTCACTACATTTCACGTTACTGCAACGCACTGTCGTAGGAAAATATCATTTTAACATGTTTTATTAAACGTGTCAATGGAGCCGTGTTACTTCGCATAAATGCCTGATGGAAACAAGTGATGCACTACAAATTCCCGTGCGAAGAACGGGTACAAATGCTAGTTTGTAATATTTTGTTTAATAATATTTTCAGCAAAGTCGTATTTCTCTGAGCGTAATGTAAAACCACATCCACCTTCTTTTCTCTTTCCTTTGGTTGGGCCCTTTTCACACGTATTGTTGCACCTCGCATAGTCCTTATAAGCTGCAACCTTCCCTTGTTGTTTGTTTTGCTTTCCTGATGTTTCTCTTTGTTGAGGTGGATTACAATGTGATTTACAGTTTCTTAATAGAATTTCCGCTAAGGAAAGTAAAAAAGTTAGTTACTCAGTAAAACATAATACGTTTACATAAATAAACAAGTATACAGCTTGATTTTGGACAGCGTTGTACTTTTAGATGACTTTCCCAGTTCATTGAGTTTCTGAAAATAATATTTAAAACATATCATCACACGTCCAATGATAACAGTCACGAGTGAAGAAACAAAATATTTATTATCCAAGATAAAAGTACAATAATACTGTAAATGCAATACCAAATAAATATGTAGAATGTCTTCAAATAAATAACCTAACTAATGCTATTTCCGGTAAACATGATTGGATCGTTGGTAATTTTATCAGATCGCTTAAATTCAAGCAATCAGAAGCCAGAGTTTATCCTTATTCGGAATGTATCTAAAGCATTATCCTTTTCTTTCCTTCTTGAAATTTTCTCAACAATCTGTGGTTGCCAAACAATGTGTATTATGCTCACTTTTACGACGGGATGCCCTTCCTGGCACCAAACTTATGTAAAGATATGTATTCACTAGAGCGTGCTTTTGTGGTGGCCGGTAGTGTGATGTGTTGTATGTAGATGAAGACATGTACTAAGATATTCAAGAAACCCACTTCCCGAAGCAGAGGAATTAAATCATCGACCCGGCCGGTGATCGAACCCGAGGTCATTTCAACAAGGTCAGTACGCTGATCATTCATCCAACGAGATGGAAAAGCACAATCCCCTCAAACTATAAGAGTGAATATTGTGCATTTATTAATAATAATAATAATAATAATAATAATAATAATAATAATAATAATAATAATAATAATAATGGTGTGTGGCTTCGGGAGAGGCCTGGTCCAGGTCTTTTTATTTGACTCCCGTGTGACCTGCGCGTCGTGATGAAGATAAAATGGTTCGTCGCCATAAGACCTATCTGTGTCGGTGCGACGTAAAGCAACTAGCAAAAAAAAAAAAAAAAAAAAGATTAAATGATGATCAAGACGACACATACACCCAGTCTCCGTGTCAGGGGAATTAATCAATTATGGCTAAAATTCTCGAACCTCAATCAGTCAATCAATCAATCAATCAATCAATCAATCACTACTGATCTGCATTTAGGGCAGTCACCCAGGTGGCAGATTCCCTATCTGCTGTTTTCCTAGCCTTTTCTTAAATGATTGCAAAAAAATTGGAAACTTATTGAACATCTCCCTTGGTAAGTTATTCCAATCCTTAACTCCCCTTCCTATAAACGAATATTTGCCCCAATTTGTCTTCTTGAATTCCAACTTTATCTTCATATTGTGATCTTTCCTACTTTTAAAGCCACCATCCAAACTTATTCGTCTACAGATGTCCTCCCACGCCATCTTTCCAGTGACAGCTCGGAACATACCACTTAGTCGAGCAGCTCGTCTCCTTTCTCCCAAGTCTTCCCAGTCCAAACTTTGCAACAATTTTGTAACCCTACTTTTTTTTTGTCGGAAATCGCCCAGAACAAATCGAGCTGCTTTTCTTTGGAAATTTTTTTTCCCCAGTTCCTGAATCAAGTAATCCTGGTAAGGGTCCCATACACTGGAACCAAACTCTAGTTGGGGTCTCACCAGAGACAAATATACTCTCTCCTTTACATCCTTACTACAACCCCTAAATACTCTCATAACCATGTGCAGAGATCCTTACTTGATTTCCAGTTCCCTGTTCCCTTAACACCGCTCCCTAGGCCACACTGTTTCCCTGAATGTACCTCCCTATAACCCTTCTAAACAAATTTCCTTACTTATATGTACCATTGCGGTTTAAGTGAAGGCCATATGAGCGCAGATCCCTATATCCTACCGACCCATTAGAATCTATAAATTTCACTCCCAGTTTCCCACATACCCACTATATAGTCTCATTTAAATCCCCAATCACTTTCAGTCAGTATCCCTCCTATAGAGTATTCCACTTATAACAATCTCCGCTTCCTTAAACTTCACCCGTGCTGCATTTATCAGATTCCACACATCCCCAACTATGTTGGTACTTATATCAGCTTGTCTTACGTTGTTAGTACCAACGTGAAACACTACCACCTCCTCCTTTCCCTCCTCCATCTCTTCTACTTTCCTCAACATCTGCCTTAACCTAATTCCTGGATAACACTCTACTCTGGTACCCTTTCCTCCACACACTTTCCCGACATGTCTAACGATAGAATCCCCCATGACCAGAGCCTCTACCCTACCCACCTCATTTGATCCCCTCCTCTCCTGGTCAGTTCTATCTTTCCTGACAGCTGCAGAAGCTACTTCCTCCTCCGTTTTCTCCATCCCATGACCCTGTTCCACCTGTCTTTTCCTATCCACTACTCCACATTTCCCTCTCCTACCTCTTCCCTTTCTCCTACTTCCAAACTTCTCGGCAACAATTCCCTGTTCCTTATCTTCCCTCGGTTGTTCTAACTGCAGTGACTCGTACCGATTTCTCACCGACACCTGTCCTAAATTTTGATCCTGAATGGGAACCTGTCGGGAATCGAACCCGGAACCCCTGTGACCAAAGGCCAGCACGCTAAACTTTTATCCATGGAGCTGGACATTGCGTACAGCACAGATATATTTTGCGGTTATTACTCTTTATTGCCGGCCCCGCCGTGTATGGATAGCGTGCCTGCAACTTACCCGGACGCCCCGGGTTTGATTTCCGGCCAGGTCAGGGATTTTACCTGGATTTTAGGGCTGGTTTGAGGTCCACTCAGCCTACGTGATGACAATTGAGGAGCTATCTGACGGTGAGATGGCGGTCCCGGTCTAGAGAGCCAAGAATAAAGGCCGAGATGATTCATCGTGCCGACCACACGACACCTCGTAATCTGCAGACCTTCAGGCTGAGCAGCGGTCGCTTGGTACACCTTGGCCCTTCGGGGCTGTTGCGCCAGGGGCAAAAAAGGAACTGCCGACAGTGGGGCTTGAACCCACTATCTCCGGGATGCAAGCTCACAGCTGAGCGACCTTAACAGCATGGCCAACTCGCCCGGTACGTGGATACCTGTCCAATAACAATATTTCCCCAATACTCAAATGTACGTTCTCTGTTCATCGAACTTCACGGCCTGTGACAACCACGTTACTGCGGCTGCAGCGCACACATTGGTCAGCCGCCAGCCAACATAAATATGTTCTGTGCCCCAGAAACGAAAAGTCCATTGTGAACAAGATTGATGTATAGTTATATTAAGACGAGCACCAACATCCAATCCCCGAGCCAGAGGAATTATCTATTTGCAGGTAAAATCTTCAGCCCAGCCGGGAATCGAATCTGAACTCAAGGTCAATATGATATCAATTCACCTAAGGAACTGGTTTCTCGAAATGACGGTAAGAAAGACTAAATATTGACCTTACGGTGGGTGACAGAAATTCAGTCTATCACACGTTGTCATAGGTTCATTCAAGATGTATGAAATATATGAATTGAATATGTACAGCCCCCCTACCTTGTGAACCACGTGATTCTGACGCGGTGGGGAGGCTTGCGCGTCGCAATGAAGCGGGTAGCCGAACCGTAGGTGCAATCGTATCGGAGGGGTATCTGTCGAGACACCAGACTAACAAATTGTTCATCGACACATGGGGTAGCAGCCTTTCGAAAATTGCAATGGCAATCACGTTCATAACTAACTCCCGACGACATGCAACTCTCTCTGTATGAATGAATGATGTACTGTTGATGGCTTCCTCTCGGGTAAAATATTCCGGAGGTAAAATAGTCAACCATTCGGATCTCTGGGTACATACTCCACAGGAGGTGCAATCATCAGGAAGATGAATACTGACATTCTGCGAGTCGGAGCATGGAATGTTAGAAGTCTGAATCGTTGTGGCTGTTTAGAGGATCTGAAGATGGGAATGGATAGACCAATATTAGATGTAGTTGGTATAAATGAAGTACAATGGAAGAAAGAGCAAGATTTATGATCAGGCAACTACAGATTTACCAACACAAAAGGAAACACTGGTAATGCAAGAGTTGGTTTAATAATGAATAAGAAAATAGGGCAGCGAGTAAGTTACTACAACCAGCATGGTGAACGAATTATTGTTGTCAAGACAGACACCAAGCCAATGCCCACAACAATAGTGCAGGTCAATATGCCTACTAGTTTAGCAGATGATGAAGAAATCGAAAGAATATATGAAATGGCGTATAGCTTTTAGTGCAGGGAGTGTCCGAGGACATTTTCGGCTCGCCAGGTGCAGGTCTTTATATTTGACCCCCGTAGGCGACCTGCGCGTCGTGATGAGGATGAAATGATGATGAAGACGACACGTACACCACGCCCCCGTGGCAGCGAAATTAACCAATGATGGTTAAAATTCCCGACGCTGCCAGGAATCGAACCCGGGACTCCTTCGACCAAAGACCAGCATGCTAACCATTTAGCCATGGAGCCGGACGAAAGAATATAGAAGAGATACAATATGTAAGACGTGACGAGAATCTAATTGTAATGGGAGACTGGAACGCAGAGATAGGCTGGGAGGAAGTCGGCTTGTTCAATTCTGCACTGATCATAATTTAGTCCTTGATAATACTTGGTTCAAACACAACAGACGTCGGTTGTATACGTGGACAAGACCTGGAGTCACAGGAAGGTGTCAAATAGACATCATTATGATCGGGCAGAGATTCAGAAACCAGGTGTTGGAAAGCAAGACGTTAGCGGGAACCGACGTGGTCTCTGACCACAACTCGGTGATGATGAAATGTCATCTGAAGTTGAAGAAATTGACGAAAGGAAGTAATGCAAGAAGATGGGATCTAGGTATGTTGAAAGAAAAGAGTGTGAGGGATTGTTTCAAAGAACATGAACAGTGGACTGTTGAAGAATGAGATCAGTAGGGCTGCTGAGGATAAGTTAGGAAGAAATGTAACATCAAATGAAACTGAGTGGATAACTCGGGAGATATTAGACCTGCTAATGAACGACGAAACTACAAGAATGCAAAAAACAAATGAGGAGAGCAGAAAAGAATAGAGTAGAAAGAAAGTTCAGGTCAGCTAAGGGAAAAAGGCTGAAAGAGAAGTGCAAGGATGTTGAAGGTTGCATGGTTGTAGGAAAGGTAATTGCTGACTAAGAAAAATCAAGGAAAATTCTGGAGAAGAAAAACTAGGTGTATTAATATTAAGACCTGAGATAGAAAACTACTTCCAAGGAAAGGGGACAAGAGAGTATGAAGACAGGAACATATTAAACAATTGTACCAAGAGAAAGAAGTAAATGATAAGGTTCGGGAACAAGAAGAGGCTGTTGATGTTGATGAAACGGGAGACCTACTTTTGAGGTCAATATAGGACAGAGCTATGAGAGACCTGAATGGGAACAAGGCACACAGAGTTGATGATATACCCTCAGCATTAGTACCGCCTTAGGAGAAACCAGCATGGGGAGGTTATTCCATTGTGTAAGATGTATCATACACGAGAAGTGCCATCCGATTTTAGACAGAATTTCTTTATACCCGTTCCCACGAAATCAGGTGCTGAGAAGTGTGAAAATCACCGCACCATTAGTTTAGTATCTCATGCTTGCAAAATTTAAACACGCATTATTTACAGGAGAATAGAAAGACAAGTTGAAGCTGAGTTGGGAGATGATCAGTCTGGGTATAGAAGAATCGTAGGAACACGTAAAGCAATCCTACGTACATGATATTCGTAGATCATAGGAAAGGCATTCCATAATGTTGATTGGTCCAAGCTATTTCAGATTCTGAAGATGATCGGAATCAGAAACCGAGAAACAAGAATGATCTACAATCTGTACAAAAATCAGTCTGC
This sequence comes from Anabrus simplex, assembly GCF_040414725.1. Taxonomy (NCBI): domain Eukaryota; kingdom Metazoa; phylum Arthropoda; class Insecta; order Orthoptera; family Tettigoniidae; genus Anabrus; species Anabrus simplex. Next base: position 300,778,975 of record NC_090267.1, read on the forward strand.
AGTGTTAAGAATCGAAAACTATGAAAGAGAAGCAGCAATCTAGAAAGTTTTGAGGCAAGGCTGCAGTTTTGTCCCTTCTCCTTTTCAATGCTTACGTAGAACAGGCGATAAAGAAACTTGGAAAAGGAATCAAATCCAAGGAGAGGAGATAAAAAAGCTCTAAGATTTGCCGATGTTATTGTTATTTCATCCGAATCTATAGAAGTTCTGGAGAAATTGCTCAATGGTATGGACACAGTCTTAGAGAAGAAGTGCAAGATGAAAATAAATTAATCCGAAACAAAGGTAATGGAGTGCATTCGGAAAAGTCAGGTGATGCAGAAAATATTAGGTAGGAAATGGAGGTGAATATTGTTACTCGGATAGTAGAACAACTAATGATGACATATGAAAGGAGGACTCGCAGAAGCAAGGAAGGCGCTTCTTAAGGAAAGAAATTTACTCACTTCAAACACTGATATAGAAATTAGAAACACGTTTCTGAAGACTTTTGTGTCAAGCGCGGCATTGCATGGAGATGAAACATGGACGATAACGAACTCAGAAAGTGAACAGAAGCTTTTGAAATGTGGATTGAATCGCAAATGGAGCGATTCTGAATCGAATTGGTAGGAGAAGAACGATTTGGTGAAATTTGACCAGAAGAACAGATCGAATGATAGGACACACCTTAAGAAACCCAGGACTTGTTCAGTTAGTTTTTGAGGGAATCAAAGGCGGTAAAAACGGCAGGGATAGACCACGGCATGAATATGACAAACAGACTAGAGTAGATGTAGGATGTAGTAGTCACGTAGAAATAAAAAAGGTTTTCACAGGATAGGGTGACATAGAGAGCTGCGTTAAACGAGTCTATGAACTGATGATCGAAACAACAACAACATATCTACAGTTTCTAACCATACGGCATATTTATTATCTCAGGAAACATACTGACGCTAGAGCCGAAGGTCCTGCGTTGTAATTCAGCTCTGCCTGTGATTTGAAATCCAGGGCCATAGCTGAGGCCTGAAACCCCAAGTTCCAACCATTCACGAAGTTGTTTTGACTTCAGTTTCAGATCAACGCCGATATGGTACCTAACTCCCTCCAATTGGTTTGAAATCCTTTCCAGATCATCATTCGTGAAATGCCCCGATCGATATAGGCTACAAAATCTCTTCCCACTAGTTGTAGCCGAAATTGAGTGCTGTGAGTGGGGTGATGAGAATACATCGCCGTAATACCAGTCTACCGTAAAAGGTGGCAAAAAGGGGACCTCCAAACGATCTCAACTTGAGAACGTGGGTTGCCGATCATAGGCCCTATATTTGGGTGTGGCATTGCTTCCACTTGCTTGTGCAAGCTTTCTCATCTTTAGCTCTCTTTTTCTATTTTTTTGGTTAATTCTTGTTTTAATTTGACCCCTATGGTGCTATGTTTGCGAGGCCTATGGAATCATTCATTTTCACGTGTTAGTCTGGTTCCTGGACAGAGACTCCTCCGATATAGTTGCACTTACGGTTCGGCTAACTGCTTCATTGGGACGCGCGAGCATTCCCACCGCAGCAAGGTCACGTAGTTCACAAGGGAGGACGTTTTGGTATGAAACGCAAATTTCAACCAACGATAGAGACTATGTTATCAGGGAGTTGTTGAGTGTGATAACGATGTGAACGTTGAGTTACCTGCAGAATTAGAGGTATATGGAAATTCTGATATTGATGAGCAATGTAATAGTGATCAGGACAGTAAGAGTTGGACATTGGAGGACGAGTTTCTTCCCACCGAACCCTATTTCATTGTCCCTGATACTTCCATTATTGAGTACATTCGTGGTCCTCAGTACGTATGGATAGATAACATAGAATAAGGTTGATGATATGAAATTAATGAGATTAAATCGCTACATATAGGCTACTGTTGCCAGAGTGTGGCTGCAAGGGCGTCAACACATGGCAAAGGAATCGGTTTTCTCGACCGAAAATCAAGGAGCCGGTGAAGGCCCTACCATTTATCTGTGATATTGCTGTATTTAATATTGCCTCTAGCATGCGCTTGCCTTGACGTTGTAAGGATATTTGTGATTAACTTATTGATATCATTCAAACTAATTCGTATCTTATTAATTTCCTTCCCTCCTGACTGCATTCTTTTGCTTTTTAATTTCCCAATTATTATGAATAAACCTAGAGTTTTACCAACTACTATATTTCATTTGTAAGATTGTTCAAGTAGCTGGATTGTCTATAGTAAGGCCCAACGGGTCTGAAATCTGGCTGTTTATTTGTCTGCATTAACTCGAGCGATTCGACGGTTTCTTTCCTTTGGATTTTTACACCCAATTCCTACTTGTTTGTCCAGGGGTGTGTCCGGTGCGGTTCACTTCTGATATCCAGCAAAACAGCTGTTTTATTTTCCCACTTCTTAACTGTCAGTAGTGAACTGCGTGTCTTATGTCTCTTAACCTCTCACCCTCTCAAGCGCCTTTACTATTTGCCTCTCGTATTCCGGTGATGTCATGAATTTTCAGGCGCTTGGTGCTACGATTTTGTTTGCAATGTTGATACTGCCATAAATACTTTGCCTTGTTTTTAATTTACAGAAACTGCTCGTGGGCACTTTTCCTGTTTACTCTCTGGGTGATGGTTCAAACCTGGAACCGGTCTCTACGTTGTGTGCTAGGAGTTCCCGGCGTATTGCTGTCTTCACATAGAGCAGGGATAGCGAACCTATGACACGCGTGCTTCTACGTGACACGCGAACACGACTTCCGTGGCACGTCAGACAACATACCACATACTTTAATGTTTTTAACGTGTAATAAACATGTTCAAAATCTAGCAAAATCTAACATTACGCTTTAATAAAGATTATGTCTCATTTAATTCGATTGCCATATTTTTAACAAATTTTGTTAGGTTGAAGCAAAAATATACCTTATTCTCTAAATTTACCTGTTTTTAACATTCAATTTTCAGTGATGTTTGCAAAATAAAATCATGAAACGTTCAGATGAATCGATTTATATATTATGCAACCTAACTGAAGTCAGATGAGGGGTTTCATGATGATGTTTTGAAAAGGAAATAACCGATGGCACACTAGACAGTAAATGTAACACACAAGACGTTAATTGACACGCTAGTCTGTAAAGGTTTGCCATACCTGATATAGAGTGTTCGTCGTTCCATCACTATCACACTATCGCATGACAGCGCTGCCTGCCACTGACATGCTACTCCAGTAGTTCATACAACTCCCACGTACTGCAGTGTGCTGTCGATGTATGCTGGAGGCGTATTGTGCGCCTAGTAATTATATATCAGATCTCATTTACCAGTATCTGTTCCAGAGCATGAGGTTAACGGTCAGTTTGCTAAACACGCAACAGTATACACGTATTCCACTTACTTGTTCAGTACTCGTTAGCATAGGAACAAGCCCAAGCCATGCCCTGAATGAAATGGTGAAGAGAACGACACTGAAGTAATCACGTCAGAATACCTACCAGGCATGCGCAGTATCACATAATGACATCATGGCCGGTAGGTACAGTGTGTTTCACACGTTATGACTGCAAACATAACAGCGACGCGCCTTACTTTCATAAGCCTTGTTAGAAAATTGCTGATGATTGCGAAATGTTGCACTTCACACCAGTTACTCCGGTCTCTTGCTTGTTCAGCCCAGAAAGACCCATGACGATTGTCGTCGGGAAGTCCAGAAACTTTCCTTGTCAGTACATGTTGAAGCGACAACCAAAAAAATAAAAATGTGTTCGAATATCTCTAAATATCCACGGATTTGTGTCAAAATCAGGGTGTTTAAGAATTAGGCATATCACCTCCACAGATGATCAAAGGAGATAGCTGAGATCGACATCTATCATACACCAATCTCTAAATTACTTTGCGTGGTTTTGCATTAATTTCAGGGATATGATGAGATAGATAGATAGATAGATAGATAGATAGATAGATAGATAGATAGATAGATAGATAGATAGATAGATAGATAGATAGATAGATAGATAGATAGATAGATAGATAGATAGATAGATAGATAGATAGATAGATAGATAGATAGATAGATAGATAGATAGATAGATAGATAGATAGATAGATAATATATTTATACTGACATGTGGCATGAAGTTATACACTCTTAAAATAGACAAATAGATATTTATACATGTTTACCAACAGAATAAACCTCACCATCTCTGGAGAATATACTGTATACCACAGTGATCGAACAAGATGAGAATATCATAATTACATTGTTCTTACTCTACTGGTCAGTGAAAAGTATTTTATTAACTAATGACAATTATATGTCAAGTATGGATAGAGTAAGTACTAGAGCTGCGGGCGTTGCACTACTTCCTGCATCGCGAATGATAATGATTCGTAGAGCATATTATAGGTTAACAGTTACAGTTTACTTAACATAGAATGAAAATTTGATTATTTTTGTTCATAATCAACTGTCGCTTCCTTTACAATTCTAAACACAAATATCATTTTCAGTACCCACGCGTTTCCACGAAGAAAGGCTAAATAGTTAAAATCTCGTCAGTATAAATAATCTGTCTATCTATCCATTTCCATGTAATGACAGTAGCTGGCTGCGTAGTATTCTTCTTTTTCATTGTTTCTGGATTGCAACTGGCAGCTCTAAGATCATGTCTTCAGTTGCTGGTCATTGATTAAGAGATCTGCAAGTCCTATGGCGATGATGGGATAGGAAAGGACTAGGAATACAAAGCAAGCGGCCGTGGCCTTAATTACAGTACAGCCACGGCGAAGGCAATTGATGAAACATTGGTAGGGGTACTCCGACATTATTAAATAATGGTGTAACTTCGGTGTATGGTAGTTAAAGGGATAGAGTTATATCTTACCTCCAATAGAAATTTTAAGAAACAAATCACCATCCTAATGCAGGACGAAAAATGCGAATTTGTTGTCCCCGTATGAATTTACCTTCCGTGCGGGAAGCTATGGGAATAACTGAAGAACCAGCTGAGGTTAAATGAAATAAGACTGTCTCTTTGACCTTCAGAAAAGGAACATTCTTAATCAATGACCAGCAACTGAAATCAGTCACAGATTTTAAGTACCGATGAGTCACTTTTCAAACACCGGGGAACGTGTTCTCTTTACATGTAAAAGACCAACTAAATGCTGCCATAAAATCAATTAACGACATCAGATCTTTGAGCCATCTCTCACTTTCATGTGCCATCGAGTTATTTCATCTTAAGGTTAGTCATGTAGCCACCTATGGATTAGAAAATATATGAAGATATCTTGGAAAGAAATTACATAGTATAGAGAAGGTGAAAGCATTATATTTAAAGAAAATACTTTGCCTATCAAAGTACACTCCATCACGCCTCGTATACCAACTGTCGAGGGAATTATTCTTTGTGGAAGAGTTGTGTTCGAAACTACTGCTCCCGGCCACCCCAGCGTATAAGGAACTCCTACAAGAGCTTCAACATAAAAGGGACAGCATATGGTGGGACTTTTACCAATGTGATGCGATGATCAACCGCAACTGGACTCAGGGAGGCTATGAGTTGAGACACGTTGTGACCAGACTCTCAGTCCATGGGTTTCACCAACGCCTGTGTATTAAAGCGAGTTTCCATTGCTAAGTCCGGACTGCAGGTGCAAACTTTGTGAACGCTATCACGTATTTAAGTGTAAACTGAGAATAGAATCCTTAACTAAATTCTGTACAGACGATTGTTCATAAGAATTTTGTCCAGGCACATTTGTGCGCAATAAAACATTTATTATAATAACTGAAAAAGAGATACAGAAAGTTTTCCCATGTGACATTTTTAACATATTGGAAAGCAATGACACGGCGTTGTCGCACTTTTAAAATCCTCAAATGTCACCAACCTTAGCCAACGCATCGTACTAGGAACAAACGAACAACGACTAATCGCCAGTGCCACAGAGGTCAACCAAAACGATGTTCTTGACACAAACAACAGTTAAGAACAAAATCTGTTTCTCTCCACATTGCTTTTCCGTTTTAGAACAACTTGGTGATTCAGTCATCAGAGACTTTAAGATACAAAATCCCGAATATTCAGTGAATGTGCTGAAAATACACTGAATGACGACATTCCAATACACTTTCCGTTAAACACAGTCTGCCTCAAGGATAACATTTTTTCTGTTTCTATATAAAAAATCAACGTACATTTCTTCAGCAGTGCTGGGCTCTTAGAGTGCTGGCTTTCTGAGCGTAAGTTGATGAGTTTGATCCCCGCTCAGTCCGATGGCATTTGAAGTTACTTAAATACGTCGGGTTTGTGTCATTTAGTTTTACGGGCAGGTAAAAAATTCGTGTGTAACTTAAGTCAACCCTTCGCCGTCTCTGAAAACCACAAAAATAGTGCGACGTAATAACATTATTTCTTCACCGAGATGATTTACCTCTGACTGCAAAATAAAACAGGTTAACTTTCGCACAAAGGAAATAATTTCTAATATCGGCCCGCTACAATGTTTCCAGCTATTCCAGAGTTCTCTCATATTTAGGAAAGCTGATATTTCTCTGCTACATTTCCAAGACATATGGGCGTTGTATAAAACGATTCGTTTATATAATAGTCCCCTCAGCAGATCTTGGCAGCGCCTTGCCCTTTCTGCTACTCCATGTACTTCCCTCCCTACCACTTTCTACATCTTGCCAGCTTCTCTCGCTCCCCCAAACTCGCATGAACTTAGCTGCTGTAATTCCAAACTGAGAATATACAGTACTGTAGGCTTACTGTGTGTAAGGCATGAATGAGAGAAAGAGAGAGAGAGAGAGAGAGAGAGAGAGAGAGAGAGCTGGTAATTCTATTCCTTAGTAGGTCGACTGTAGCGGTAATAACCTGAGAGTTGGAGGAATGGACAGAAGACATAGTTCTGTCCCACACAAAGTTTCAATTATTCCCGCACACTACCTGCGTATGATTAATAGGTGAATACATATAGTTAATACTGAAATTTATTTCACTGTTGTAGAAAATACATAAAATATTAGCTTCCTAATTGGAGAATAAAGTTTAGACGAACTCCAGAATACATGTCTCAATCAGTTGATAACTGAGAACCTGAGATATTTTCACCATTGTTATCCGCCAGAAATCTCGAGTAATCACCTTCTAGTTTCTATGCTACACAATCATTTTCAATTCATCCATATTTAGAAACTACTCAAAATTTCAAATTCTTAGGATTAACTCATTAACGCCCTTATCATAATGTTATTGGTTTCTCGTCCCACTAATTACGTTGACGGTTTTCGAAGACAGTGATGTGACGGACGTTTGTCCCTTCCCCGAAAGTTCTTTTGCCTACCGGTAATTCTAACGTATTTGAGTACCTTCAAATACTACAAGAAAGAGCTGGAATCGAACCCCCCAATCTTATGCTGAGAAGGCCAGCGTTCTACCGCCTGTATCATTCAGCGCAAATCCTTAAGGAATTATCACAATTCGTGCTTATTTTATAAAGTGCAAATACAATTAAATAATTTTTCGCTATTTGCTTTACGTCGCACCGACACAGATAGGTCTTATGGCGACGATGGAACAGGTAAGGCCTAGGAATGGGAATGAAGCGGCCGTGGCGTTAATTAAGGTACAGCCCCGGCATTTTCCTGGTGTGAAAATGGAAAACCACAGAAAACCATCTTCAGGGCTGCCGACAGTGGGATTCGAACCCACTATCTCCCGGATGCCAGCTTATAGCTGTGCGCACGGCCAACTCGCCCGGTCAATTAAAATTGAATGTGATTATTTGCTCTAGTGTACAGTTAAGGATTTTGTATAGGTTGGAATAAAAATATATCCTTGCGGCCCACTATGAAGGATTTAATAATTAACGGAACATATTTACTAGAAATGTTATTTAAAACACTGATACAAAAATATGTACGTACATTCAAGCACACACGTCAAGATATAAATACAAACAAAACATGGAATATGGACCGGAAAATTTTCATAATTCAAAACTACTGTAAATCTAAAAAAAATAAAACGAAAACTCACCTGTAAATATTTTAAGAAAATTTTCAAGGGCAGTTTAGTAGTATATGATTATTCATACTGTAGATATATATTAAACAATGCAACGCAATTTCTTCTTAACGCACACGCCATGGGTAACATTCAAAGACTGTACGTACTGGCTGTTTAAAAATGCCGTATAATTGTGAATAATAATGTGAATAATGGGACTCAACTGAGTAAATGACTTGTACTCAAACATACCACCCTACAGACATCTCATAGTCAGTACGAAAAGAACAAGTCAGATAGATCAACCTACACATTCTACACAACGAAATAAATAGATCTTGTATAAGCGGATAATTATACACTTACTACAATGAAAACAGTCTATATCAGCGGACAGTAAAATAATTTAATCCATAACCGTTTTTTGGAGTCTTAGTTCCATCATCAGTGGATCATTAACATTCACATCATTGTGTCGTCTTGATTTTAAAATGTAGGGGACAACTGTGCTGTAATAAAGCAGAAAAACGAATAAGAAAAGTTAACGTAACAAAAATGTTTAAAGCTAATGAATGTAATTAAACCTAACATAAGCATAGGAGAAATATATGTAAGGTAACTTGACACCAAGCACGAAATTATGTTTTAATATACCACTGACAACAGCTTTTCTATTTTTAGGTTTTGATCGTATTAGTCCCACCAATATCACATAGTTAGGTCTCGTTAAGCATTCAACCGCTGGGATATGCTTTGTCTGTGGACTGAAGAGGGCTTCTAGCGGAGTTTGTGTTATGAGGCCGAGGGTACTTACTACTATATATATGAGTACCAGCGCCTCTTCATTCCTGCGTTCCCAACATAATCCATGCCTCGCTCGAGGGGTAATGATTACTCAGAAATCCCTGCTGGAATAACGCAGGAAGTCAACGAGCGTTGCTTTGTCTCATATCATTGTGCATCTAACACGGTGCGTACAAGAGAAGCCTGCTTGTAGGATAACGCTACATTACAGAATTCAATCTAAATTAGTTATGTAGACCAAGATTAACTGCAATGAGCGATCAGTTAATAGGTATTAACTTCTCCTTAATATCTAATTTGCTATTGAAATTGTCAAATATGACAAATATAAAATCGTCCAAGGATAGTGATGAAAACTGGAGGGTTTCTAGATTTAGAGGTAACAACATTAATTAAGGGTTAAATGTCGCACATACTCAGCTAGATATTCGACAACGATCGTATAAAAGAGGAAAGGAGGCAACCGTGGCCTTAAGTGGCACACAGCCCTAACATTTTCCTAGTATGAAAATAGACAGCCATGAGAAACCATCTTTAGACCCGCCATCTTCCAAATATTATTATACCGGGCGAGTTGGCCGTGCGTGTAGAGGCGCGCGGCTGTGAGCTTGCATCCGGGAGATAGTAGGTTCGAATCCCACTATCGGCAGCCCTGAAAATGGTTTTCCGTGGTTTCCCATTTTCACACCAGGCAAATGCTGGGGCTGTACCTTAATTAAGGGCACGGCCGCTTCCTTCCAATTCCTAGGCCTTTCCTATCCCATCGTCGCCATAAGACCTATCTGTGTCGGTGCGACGTAAAGCCCCTAGCAAAAAAAAAAAAATATTATTATTACAACTTGCTTTTTGTGTCACCGACACAGATAGTTTTTATGGCGACGATAGGATAGGAAAGATCTAGGAGTGGAAAGGATTTGGCCGTGGCCTTAATTAAGATAAACCCCCTGCGTTTGCCTGGTGTGAAAATTGGAAAACACGGAAAACCATTTTCGGGGCTACCGACAATGGGGCTCGAACCCACTATCTCCCGGATGCAAGCTCACAGCTGCGCGTCCCTAACCGCACGGCCAACTCGCCCGGTCATCTTCCAAATGAAGGCTTACAACCATGCGGTCCGTACCATGAAGTCTACATGGAATCGGAAGGTAGTTATGCGATCGACTTCGTAGTAATACTAGTAATAACTAATACTGTATTAAAAATAGCACAGTTTAAACTTCAGACCTCGCTAAGTAGTGCAATTTAGTCAACTTTCGTATCAGTTTTAACGTTCGAACTTGCTGCCATCTAGCAGTAAATCGGAACTCTACTTGAGCGAGCAGCGAGGGATCCAGTCGACCGTACATTTGTACATCAGACTGATGGACCACATCCAGTGGTCTATAACAATATTATGACATGGACTGACAAGATTTTTGCTCTTGGCTGGCATCAACTCCACAAACTTAACGATTGTGAGCCAGAAACTCTACATGTGAAGTACTGAGGTTATAGTGCTGAGTAGGAACACTTTCAGATCATCAGCAATCAGAAAGCCTAGATTAGCCAGACTCCGAATATAACAGCCGAGGTGAATCCTCTACAAGTGGAGGGAGATCGGATCACATCTCCAAACTCTGAAAGTGGACTGAATAGCCCTCAAAACACCCCCCAAACATTTTTCTTCGGCCGGGTGGCGCCACATCTCTAATTACGCGCCCAGCCGACCCAAAAAAGCAAAATTGGCCAGACACCAAGAGGAAGTCGGCCCTCCCCATAATGTACTATACTTGCATTGCCCACGATATTGACCCAGCAATTCCAACAGATGACATCCTTACGGAACTTCGCCCCACAGGCGTCTACGCTGCCACTCGACTTTATCATCTCGACAAACCAACAAGAGAAGTACTATTATATTATCTAGTGCTCGAGGACGTCTACAACGCTCTAGACAATGGGGTATATATCCAAGGACAACTGCATCGAGTGCAAGATACCCCAGGGAAATTCCTCGACCGGCTAATGAAGAAGCACGCCACAGCCACCGCCCCTCCTGGCACATCACACCCACAGCAGTTGCTCTCTCCTTACACCTCCCGGACCACCACCGTCACCACCACTACTTCCACCTCCTCTCATTTTACCTCCAACGCCCCTACCACCACCACCACAACTACTACCCACCCCTCTCCCATAATGGCATACCACCCCCCACCCTCCCACGCTCAGGGCCCGCAGGAAGAAGTAACAACGCCGCCAAATGAAGCAATAGCACTTCAAGCAGACAATACACAACCACCAACACCAGATACTGTACGACCGCTAACTTCACCGGCCAGCCAGAACAACCTATACAGCTGTGTTGCCTGTGGCGTGGAACCTAACCTACCACCAACAGCTATCCTCCAAGAACTCCAAAAAGCAGGAATCCCGGTGAAGAAAGCCATTAGGATCCACAACGATGATGGCCCTACATATTTAGTACGCCTGCAACTACCAACGCCCGAAGACGTCCAGCGCCTCATCACCCAAGGGATATACCTCAACGGTCGACATCTCCGGATAGAACCGTCCCGCTCTCCGCCCCTAACTCCTAACCAACATAAATCACCCCGCCACCGCACACGCCCCCGGCCTGCAACCCCTCAGCAACCTCCCAGTCCACACTTCCGTTTTCCACCATTTTCACCCAGCAACTATCCACCACTCCCACCTGCAATCTTTCCACTACCCCCTCCTCCATCCAACCTCCTAAGTCTCCTACTCACCTCCCTGGTAAACTTCTCATCCCTGTATCACATCCTAGCACTCCACATCCTCCCTCCACCTCACGAAACCCGTCACTTCATCACATCACCATCCGCAACCTGGGTGTAAAATCGCTCATGTAACTCTCATAAACATCCATAAAGCTCTGTATATATGTATGCAACTTTGTCAATACACACAGACAATGTAAATCTGTCAATAAAGCGCAAGAGAACCTACACTTCCTTTATCCCGTCTCCTTTACTTATTCAAACCACCTTTTCCCCCATCTCCCTCTTTTTTTCACTCCTTCCCAACCCCGTCATCTCTCCTGGCCAGAGAGAGGGCGACACCCTCTAGGTGGCCCGCCCCACCCCATCAGGGTGGGGAATGAAAACTTGCGAGCAGCATATAACAGTGATCACCAATCGACACATCACACAACACGGCTGCTCTCCTCTGCTTCAACGCAACGCATAATTTTTTCTTCGGCCGGGTGACTGCTCACCTTTACTTATCACCCCGCCGAGGCAACAAAGCATATAGGCTGCCACCACGTAGGAGGTCGGCCTTCCCACAATGCTCTACACCTGCCTTGCCCGCAACGTTCCTCTCGTCTTCTCAGACCAAGATGTCCTCACTGCACTTCATCCGGCGGGTGCCTATGGTGCCTGCCGGCTAGTCGACGACGGGGCTCAACCACTATCCGATGTACTTCTCTATTTATCCACTCCAGCTGACGTCTCTACCATCATCAAAAATGGCGCACGCATCCACAACCATCTCTATGCAGTTGAACCTACTCCAGAAGATCTTTTGGCTGAGCTACCGGACACCGACGACCTTCCGCCTGGAACCATCGATCTGCCCGCTGCGACCACACCACCTCCCTACTGCTCACACCCGCCCCCTTTGTCCTTCACTCCTGTTACCTCTGTCACTGCTCTAACCACTGCTACCACCACCATTACCACCTCAGTTCACACCTCCTCTTCCCTTCCTATCACTACTACTCATCCTTCCCCTCTCATGACATTTCCTTTCCCCTTACCTCCCTCCACTGACCCCACACACCCCCAGCGCTTATCACTTCAGTCATCTGAAGAAGGATATTCCCATTAAAATACTCCTGGCAACTTGGCACAGCTACCATTGGTCATACCGCCTTCCACCAGCACTACCACCTTTAGCTGTGTCGCCTGCGGTGTGGAGCCCAGTCTTCTATCAGCATATATCATTCAGAAACTCCGCCAGACAGGGATACCAGTGCGCCGAGCCTTTCGTATCTATAACTCCGCTCGACCCACCTATCTCGTCCGACTTCATCTCCGGAATGCTGAAGACGTTGAACGTCTCATCGCCACCGGGATCCACCTCAACGGCCGTCATCATCGCATAGAACCATCTCGCTCACCTCCACAACCTTCATCTCATCCCTCCACACCTCGAAGTAGTCCCCGGCCGGCCACACCTCCCCAACCACCTCATCCATCATTTCATCCTTATCTCTTCCCGCCCCCACCTCCTTACTTTTCCCACCTCCCTCTTTTGATATCCTTCGCCTTCTTCTAACTTCCCTTGTTAGCTTCTCCTCCTTTTATAACACCCTTGCCCTTCATTTATTTCCCTCTCACCTTGTATAACCCCTCTCCTCTTTGCACCAATGTTCATAGCTCATTTTGACATAATCACAACTGTATTCTAATTTCAATAAAGAATAAATACTTAGGCATAGGCACACTTCCCCTCCCATCTCCTACATATTCACCTCCTTCTTCCGTCACATCTCCCCAACCTGCCCGCATCTCTTGGCCAGAGAGAGGGCGTTACCCTCTAGGTGGCCCGCCCCACCCCTTCAGGGTGAGGAATGAAAGCATTGATAGTCTTGTCTATAACAGTGCATCGCCTCTCCAGACTCGAGATACGATCTACGCCGCTTTTACTACGGCTAGGGAACACTACATCTCTATCTTCGTACCCTAGCCGTGCCAATAAAACATAATCAGGCCAGACACCAAACTGGAATTCGGCCTCCCCCACCATGCCTAACTGTGTACTACCAGGCGTAGATCTCTCCTTCACCGATGCAGCCCTTCTGAAGTACCTCAAGAACGAAGGTATACCTGTTACAAACCTAAGCCGGATTCAAGTGGACTTTATACTGTGACATTTTGGTCTATTGTGATCGGCCGTGAATTTTATAAGACCGGACTGTACCCCAGGTGTCTCGCGCGGTGTGCCGACAGGGAAATACAAAGGGATGATTTTTTTTTTTGGTTTATCTTTGGTGTAACCTGCTGAGGAGTGAAAGACCATGTTATTACCACGAGAGAAGACGAGAAAAATTTTAATACAGCCGAACCTTTCACCCACGACAAGTACATTTAAAATCTTTCGTCAGATTAACACGTCAGATCCGACATCCTAATAGTCACTCTCCAACAAGTATGCATAAAACCGTGATACCATACTTCAGGAAGGCACGAATAGTAATAATTGAAAATTAAGTTAATTAGGAAATTAATTATATAATTATTTAACAAGAAATTAACGGACATCTCAATTACAACGCCGAGGAATTCAGGATGTCAATTGAACCACGAGGTGTGACGTCAGAGCTCGGAACATCGGTGGCAAGCTAGTACTGGAATATTCGCAGTCATTCTCTCAAGTCTGTTTCGCTGCTGTTCTCTGCGGACTGCGCGATTGCTCGGGAAGCTACTACAGAAGATCTCGTACAAGCCTGGACAGCTGTCGTTCGCTCTACGAGGGGAGCAGTGTTATTTCAGGGCGGCTTTAACAGTTCATTTCAACATCCTCACAGACGTCAATAGTGTTAGGAAAGAAGGCACGTATCATCCTTTGCTAATTGTGAAACCACGAGTTCGATGAATTTGTGTTAATATTTTTGTGAAAGTTTCAGCGTACTACAAGTAATACGAGTTCGATACCGGCCAAGGACATGGAAGCCTGCAGTGTGAAGTTCGTGTGCCTTGGAGACATCACTTGGATCATGATGCAGCACTAAAAACCCAGAACCGACGCCAACGACGTCCTAATGCCTTGAATCCTGCCTAGAAGAACACCATGGTCATCAAGACATCCAAGTTAAGTCGACATTTCATTTATACTGGGTATTATCTGTTCTATGTAGCTGTAGTATGTAGTTAACTTTCTTCTTGAAGGGAGTATTAATTGTACAGTAGTTTGAGTAGCTTTTTGATATCTTTACCATGTTAGTGTCTGGCGTTATTCGATGTTGGAGTTGCGGTTTCACTTACTACGTGATTGTAAGGTGGATGATGACAGGGTGTCAACATCATCGGCCATGCGGGTTTCAAATAGTAATGTCATCGGACATGTATCTGATTTAAATATCAGCCATCTACTAATCTTTAAGGAATTTTACATTTCTATTCGGTTCCTATGATATTGAGGATTGTGTAAGCGTGATATTTTTATTCTTCGAAATGTATTTCTCTTATATTTTTGCCCTAAAGTGTTTGCTATATTTCACACGAGGCAGCCGGCTCATCTGACATATTAATGCTGTGCTAACGAGACGGATAGCTTTCTTTGAATCCAATTTCATACTTTTTAAGGAAGGATAGTATCTTATTATTATATTTATATGTGGTTCAAGTCATTTATGTAAATTTTCCCGTAATATTTTGAACGGATGTTGAGAGTTATTTTCGCTATATTACTTCTCACCTTGTGCCATGTGGTGAATTATGGCATGAATTATGCTGATTTTATGTGCTATTTGAAGGTGAATCTTCACGTTTTTATGGATAGAGGCACATTTAATATATTTTTGCGATGTTGAATGCATTGATGAACTGAGATTTTGGAATAATTTATCGTCATTTGACGTATGTGCGAGTTGTTATTTGTGAGCGGTAGGCGATAGCGTCTTCATTCAATAATGAATCACGAAGTAAACCACATGTCTTCCTTTCAAATAAAATTGAGTGTATGAGATAATTATTTGTCATACTGGATGAGCGTCATCACCAATAGCATTAAATCGAAGTTGTATAATATTATTCACTTCCTCAATATACGCTAAATGTTGGTAACGTAGATTGGCGATATTATTATTTTTTTTTTTTCAGTCATCATTACCTAGATTGTTTGTACCAGGTGGATTTCGTACAGGTGCAGATCATTATTTACAGGAGGCTGCTATTCCCAGGAGATGATTGGTCAACGTGCGGACAGATGTATACTTGTAAATATATTCTTAGTTGTAGTGGGTTGTAATTGTTTTTCTTTGGTGGATGATGGTAATGGGAGATCATTGCGTGTATTTTATGTTGTTATTCCACAGGTTGTGTGACTTAATTTTGTTGTGCAGTATCGATTTACATGTGTAACCATCGTTGTTCCGAATTTCGGCGTTGTCAGGATTATGACACATGGTTAAGGATTTAATTTAAATTTTTTTTTTCTTTCTCTCATTTGCTGGCCTACTTTGCCACGTAATATCACGTGTTATGTTACAACGAGCAGATAATTATTGAAAAGTCGATTTAAATTGGAAAGTGATTAAATTAAAAGTGAAATTAAGCGATAGAAGTAAATCGTTAAAATTCTTTTTTATTTTTTTTTTATTTTTTATTTTGCTCAGTCATAACTTCAATATTTAAAATTTTGTTCCAGATTTTCCGGCATGAATTGACATGCGTGCAAGCATCATTCTCTAGAAAATCAAAGATAATATTCAAAGCAATATTCACAAAACAATGTGACATGGACGAAACAATTTTGTCAGAATTAAATAGAATTCATTAACTTGTACCATCTCATTTGTTTTAATTTTTGGATGTACAGCAAGAGTTGATATAAAATTAAATTTTAGCGATCATTTCACATAATCATCATTTTTGAGGAAGGTATTATTTTCTTTTGGAATAAATCATCCACCATTTATTTGGATTTGATGGTTCATTATTTACGAATATCTGCCCATCTCCTTGATCCACACCATTTTATCATGGAACATGTCAATCCCTTACTGAGCACCCCTGAGAGGGTCGCGTGCCTCCAAATGCTAGTCGTGGCTTAAACGGGCAGAATACCCACCGACCGAGTTCTCATACAACTTGCCACAGAAGAAGCAGTACAAAAGGCCATTAGATGGGGCATATACATAAACGGAATACCACGCTTCGCCGAACCATGTCCGCCCCATATGGTAAACGACTTGGGACTGGACCCGGGAGCCAAGCCACCCCGACAGTTTCAGCAACCAACAACAAGGCCACCTCCGCAATACACCCCACCACCCCACCCGATAACACCACTACCATTACCATTATCACTACCACCATGGTTACTACTCCCCCCCACACATCCCGCAATACTCCCATAACCACCTCAGTAATGACCCACTCCACCCCTATCATGATGTCTCCCCCAACTCCTACCCAGCCTAGCCCATTCAGGCCACTAATTGAAGAAGAAGACGCCACCAGCATGACTATAGAAACTGCAAGACAGACGCCATCTCCAGCTCCCGAGTCCAACGGAAAAATACCACCACCGCCCGAGTCCACCGGAAAAAATTTCGCCACCACCAGAGCCCCAGCCCAACGCCAGCTGCGTCGTCAGAGGAATTAATCCAACCATACCATCTGAAATCATCACACAAGAGATACGATGCTCAGGACTCAACCTCAAAAAAGCATCCAGGATCCACAACACAGCCGGGCCCACCTACATGGTGCGGTTCCTTCTCCAGCAACCCGAAGACGCGCAAAGGCTCATACAACACGGGATCCAGCTCTTCGGGAAGGAACACCGAGTAGAACCATCTCGCTCCCCTCCTAAAACTCACAAGCGCCCAAACCCACCTCACAACCAGCCCCGTCCCCAACACCATCTCCCAAATCCACATCGCAATACCAATCTCCTCCACCTTCTACTCACATCCCTAGCCAACATTACCTCATTCTACCACCACATTCTTCCCCTCCTACTCCCTAGTACCAGATAAGCAACTATATAAACTGTAATTCGCAATATTTGTAAAATGTATCCAACCTAATGTAAGAACAATATGTAACCAGTGTATAACCAATGTATGTATGTAAAAAAACCCAATAAAAAGCACAAGAACAGAACTACACCCCTTAGCCAAGAGGCCAACCCCCCAAAATCTCCAATTAAACACAACACCGTCCCCCCCCCCCTCATCTAACTCCTTAAATCTCAAACCCCGCCAAATCTCCTGGCCAGAGAGAAGGCGTTACCTTCTAGGTGGCCCGCCCCCCCCCCTTGGTCCTTGGTATAACAGGGGAATTTGCAAGATACTTTCCGTTTACAATGCACAGCGAAGGTTATAGATAACTCCATGGCTTATTTCATAAAATTCGCTGACCTGGAACGTTGCCTATACAAAGCCGGGTAATGTACGCTAGTCTGGTCTGAGCATAAAAAACTGTCCACAACCAGGTTCTCGGTAGTGCCGCCAGATGTCTCTATAAGTTTGCATGTGCTGTAATGTATTAAAGTCCTTTACATACATTTACGTCTAGATTTCACGTATTGTTACATAATTATGCATTATGTCTGCCTCCGTAGCGTAACGGTTAACATTATTAGCTGTTGCCCTCGGTGGCCCGGGTTCGATTCCTGATACTGCCAGAAATTTAAAAATGGCAGGAGGGCTGGTATGTGGTTGAAATGGTACATGCAGCTCATCCTCCATTGGGGGCGTTCCTGAAAAGAGCTGCAAAACCTCAGGGTGAGGACACGAGTTTACTTTATATGCAATATAAATTATAAAATATGATTTATTGTTGTGTACCGTATTGCAAATCCGAGTTTTCATTCGTTTCCTGCCGATCCAGTTTTACAAGAGAAATGGAGAATTGCTATTGTTAGATGGGAGTTTGGCGGTAATTTGGTGTCCTTTGGTCACTGAGGACATCATCCAATGTCAGCAATTTACATTTTTTTAAATGAGTCCTCAGTCTCGTAGGTTATCTCTCCTAAAAACTGGAAAGTTATTATAGATCACTCTATGGCATATTTCATAAAATTCTCTGACCTGAAGCGTTGCCTACAAGATATACAAGGCCAGGAAATGTACGCTAGTCTGAGCATAAAACCGTCCCCAACCAGGTTCTCAGTAGTGCCGCTAGATGTCTCTACATCGTGCTATAAGTTTGCATGTGCTGTAATGTATTAATATAGAGGACATCATACAATGTCAGCAATTTACATTTTTTTTAAATGAGCCCTCAGTCTCGTAGGTTATCTCTCCTAAAAACTGGAAGGAGTCACGGCTGTAATCAAACGTAGAAATAGACCAATTCAAAAACCAGAAGCTTACATGTATACTGTAACACCAAATAAAGCATGAAGACAGTGTTCCACAGATAAAGGTTGTGGAAATATAATGCCTTCGCCGCATTACACGAATAACACAAATGCAATAGGGATTCAAGTCCCTTTCTCACTTGCAGACCATAAATCCAGCACTCCAAAAGCGAAGTATATGCTGAAAAGAAAATCAGATTACCGACTGAGACAAACAGTACGCAAGTTAAGAAATAACATCCTCGAAGAGAATTGAGAATTCAACATTATTTTTTTGCTAGTGGCTTTACGTCGCACCGACACAGATAGGTCTTATGGCGACGATGGGATAGGAAAGGCCTAGGAGTTGGAAGGAAGCGGCCGTGGCCTTAATTAAGGTACAGCCCCAGCATTTGCCTGATGTGAAAATGGGAAACCACGGAAAACCATTTTCAGGGCTGCCGATAGTGGGATTCGAACCTACTATCTCCCGGATGCAAGCTCACAGCCGCGCGCCTCTACGCGCACGGCCAACTCACCCGGTAATTCAACATTTGACGAAAATATTAATAAAATAAGGAAATATGATGGAAATGGAGAAATGAAAGCATTGAACAAATAGTTTATAGGAATAAGTTTTTAAGATATGGAGAAGTAATTAAAAACATTCCTGTCCTTTGGTGAAAAAATCACCTATAGACTATAGATTCAAGGGATCAATTCACTGCCTCAGACTTCCAAATCAAAAGACATATGTTGGCTATTGCATTTTTTTTTATTTATTTTTTTTTTTTTGCTTTACGTCGCACCGACACAGATAGGTCTTATGGCGACGAAGGGACATGGAAGGGCTAGGAGTTGGAAGGAAGCGGCCGTGGCCTTAATGAAGGTACAGCCCCAGCATTTGCCTGGTGTGAAAATGGGAAACCACGGAAAACCATTTTCAGGGCTGCCGACAGTGGGGTTCGATGTTGGCTATTGAAACGAAGCCATGAATCTGACATGCGTGGGGAAACTGTTAGGATTCCTTGTCATTGGGGAAATGGATATCAAGTCCAGAGTACGCTATGACCGTATCTTGACCGATTTCTAGGATACTCTAAGAATGGACTTGGCGACAGGATTGTAAACAGGCTGCTTTGCTCTTTGTTTCAATGGCTTTTGAAATCTATTTTGATTCCAGTGGCTTCCTATTTCACTCGACAATTAACGGGTACAGAAATGCATAAATTAACTTTGAAGGTGTTGTCTGAAGTTGGAAAAGGCATGATTTTCACATTTTGTGGTTGATAACTGACAACACTATACTGTACGCCTACGGCCTCTAGTGACAGTCCACTGATGTGGTTCCCTACGACACGAGATTGTAGAGCATTACGCTATCGCTTGAGTAGTTTACTTACTGCAAAATTCTTCGAATTTTATCCGTCATTCCTTACGTTATCTAGGCAATGTGATTTTTTAAATCTCTTTAGGGAGATTGGCACATATGTAGCCATTACATTTTAGGGTAATAATTCCTCTCTAAGTTGGTTTACAACCACACAGTCTGTATAAGTGAGTAAATTGGGTATGTAACCTCTAAATTTCAAAATCCTATGGCAAACTGTTGGTTTTTAATTTCCTGCCATTCAAATATTTCTCAACAAAATAAAGAGGAAAAATTGACCCTGAAGAGGAACTTAACTTTTTGTTGTTCCTAAATTCATTGAGGCATTTAAATGTGATGAGTGAGATCGGACAGCATGAGCTGAAAATGTCATGACGAAACGCTTGAAACCAATTCCAGATAATGAAGCTCATAAATATACGATTCACATTACTTGAGAAAAAAATAAGTCCTAGACAAAGCCTTTAAGCCGGAAATTTTTAAACTGGGAATCATACGAGCAGTGATCACGGTAAGTCATTTTAATTTATTACTTACTCTACCGGTACCAGACTGACTATTTATTGCATTTAACTTTGCCTAAAATAGCGTAAAATAACACTGAATCTTTTACTGATGATCTTGACTTCTTTTCTTATTTTTTAGTTTTATTTGCGTCCTTAAAAATCAACATGTTCTGTCAATGTGCATAGCACAATATTGAGACCTCTAGTGGACGTTCGTGAAATTACTTGCAACCCGCAATTCCATCGCTCCACTTCCTGGCCTTGTATACCCCGTAGGCAACGCCTAAAGCGGTTGCCTGTTCGAGGCAGTAAAGGCGTACTCGGTTCATCTACGGCATGGGTTCGATTTCCGATCAAGAGAACGAAAATTTCAAAACCACTCAGTTCCGAGATTATGGATAGTAGAAGCCTTTACCTGCCACTACTCCAAGGGCCTTCATGACTTTTACGAAGATGACTTTCATTTACTTTGGCTCTCACCTGTACATAGCAATAAATTTAGCTCCCTCAAATATTAAAATTAAAAGGCAAGCTGAGATCCCCTGACATTTGCACTGAAACTTGTGATCGATTTGAAAAGAATAAATCGTTGGCACACTAGTGTTCAGTATGAGGTCATATTGTCAAATGTTGGAAACTGGGACACAAAATAGCCCCATATCGTCAAAAGTAAATATGTTTTCTGCAATTAGTAGGGCCTGTATGAAATGTGTACAGTGCATTCACTATTGCAGTACATACCTGGTTTCGATAAGAAAATATATTAAATCTCAACTTGAGAAAAATCTCTCAACAGAATGACCCTCCTCTTCCTTTCCACAGTGAGATCCGATGATACCTGAATTACATCGGAACATCTTAAACGGTTACGCCATAACTGATAATGATATTGGTACTCTGATCTTATTATCTCCAGACGTAATACTTGCAACACCTGCAAGGAAAATATCCGAGGATGTACTGGAACATGTCTCGAAAAAACTAGACTATCGTCTTTATATCTGACACATCAGTTTTCTCTTTCTACAAAAATACACTCAAACGTCCAGGTTGTAGGTTGCTCCATCAAACTATAGAACTTGTCATGGCCGCATGATGGTGACAGTATCCACAATTTGCGGACAACGTCACCATAAATTCTCGACATATCTACCAACATACGGTTGTCTATTCTGCATATTTATCGTATATGGTTTAGGAGGAGCCTCCATGGCTCCGGCGGCAGCGCGCCGACCTCTCACCGCTGGATTCCGTGGTTCAAATCACGGTCACTCCATGTGAAATTTGTGCTGGACAAAGAGAAGGCGGGACAGGTTTATCTCCGGGTACTCCGGTTTTCCCTGTCATATTTTATTCCAGCAACACTCTCCAATATCATTTCATTTCATGTGTCATTCATCAATTATTTCCCCAGAGGAGTGCGACAGGCTTCGGCAGCCGGCACAATTCCTATCCTCGCCGCTAGATGAAGGCTTCATTCATTCCATTCCTCACCCGGTCGAATGGCTGGAAACAGGATGTGGATTTTATTTTATCGTATATGGTTTAGGACTCATTATATGTTTACAAAATAAACAAACAGTAAGAACAGTGAGCATAATAGTTCACATATTTAAGTAGGCCTAAAACACTGAACTGAATTGTCATAAAAACAACTACAGTACATCAAAGAACGGTGACAGGACAAAAATGTTGAAAATAAATACGAAGTTCTTGCCGTTATACAGCTATATTATTTGACTAATGATACGAATTTATTCCAGCGAGCACAATGAAGTCCATCAAACAACTGATCACCGAGACCAGGTGGCTCGTTAGCGTGACATATATTAGCACGGTCACGGTTCCCATGACAACAAGAATTGTACGTCTGCTATCCTACAGCAGCGCCGGGCAAAAACCGCTGCCTTCGTAATCACATCAAAATGACTTATCTTCGAGAAATACTGTACTGTTTTACAGGAAACAGTTATTTTATGGATTGGGACATAGATCATTATAGTTGCAATAGAATACAATTTTCAATAACACTGCAGGAGATCGGGGTTGCGTGACAGCCGGGTGCCATCGCCGTCGTTTCTTACCATGTGAGATTTCTTGTTTGTTTGTCCAGCCCTTGTCCCGTTTCCCTACGGGGTCGGGTATGAGGTGAGATGAATTTGTCGTGGCGGTTTTTTATGACCGGATGCCCTTCCTGACGTCAACCTCATCAGAGGAGTTAATGAGAGATGAAATGAATGACGTGATATATGATAGTAGGGAGAGGGTGAAACCCGGTGCCGGCACATAGCCTACTCCTGTCGAATAGCACCAAGGGGTCTGCTCAAGGCTTAACGTCCCCATCCAACGGACGAATCACCATCAACAGCGTCATATGCCCTCACTCCATATGAGCACTGCGGAGAGGTTTGGAATTTAATCCAGGCTTTTGGCACGCAATCTAGTGATTAGAAATTGTATACCACCACCTCCCCTACCCTGCCGGCCAACATTCTGATGGTGAAAATTTTTTCGACCAACGGGACTCGAACCGGCTTACCTCGGTGTTAGACCGTTTTAGACTTCAGCGCCTTAACGATCATGGCCACCAGGCGGGCTACCATGTGAGATTTCTGAAATGAAATATTATGTCCATTTGGTACAGATTTAATGTAAAACTGAAGATTCTGTACCTATGATCACGATATCAACTGTCAGGTAACCCAACACATTGTTTATCTTTTCGTATTACAATATTACTGCCATTGTAAAAAATGTCATAGTCAAGAAATGAAACTGAAATGAGAGTTCGAACTTGAATTTAAGTCAGTTTTGTATCAAATAACATGGTATTCCTACCTGAAGTGGCAAAGGAGTGCTCGGTCTAGTCAGAAGGACGTGGGTTCGATTCCCCGTCAGAAAGTCGAATAAATTTAGAAAAGAGATTTCAGCTTCTGGCGAGGTACTTTGCCCTGAGATTCGCTGAACCTACGAAATAAATACCGGTTCAATTATTCGGGGAAAAGGTGGCCGGGGATATAGTTAATCACTAAGGCACGGATGTTTAGGAAAAGTCATTTTTCTTTGTCTCTACTTTTTTGCCTGATTGGATGTTGGTCCAAATCAGGTGATTATCGTAAAAATTAAGTGATTTTTAATTGTCATATAAATGCATATTTTTGCTCTTTCTGTCATAAGGTCATATTTTGAGCTATTTTCACAGAAACGTTATATTTCTGTCATATTTCGGCGGTTTGACGACAGATGTCGCTGTCCAAAATCATCTTCAACTTATCGAATGCTAACTAGCATCACAAAACTGCTTCTAGGTATCACATCTGCAGTTAATACAAGTGAAATACCCTGCCTCTTCTATCAGCATTGCTCAGGAATTGGTTTTCCAACAGTTTGTCAGAAAGTCTGGCATTTATTAAGTCGACTTTGGAATTATATGGAGTGCAATTACTCGTTTAGAAGCTGCTAGCTTAGAAATTCATTCAAGTATTGAAATTGTGAGAAGTGTTGAACTTTCAGACAACAACCACATGGATTTTTAAAATGTTGTGTGATCTGATAATGTTAGTGAACTTAGTAGAGCTACTTTAGAGGTATCTATTCACAAATGTTTGATCACTGAATCAAGGATAAGAGACTGTGAATAACTGCTAAACATGTATATTCAAAAAATTAATAAGAATATAAGAATAAAGAATTTAGTTAAGAAATGCGTATAAAAATGTCGTTTCGATTTGTTACCTATTTTAAAATGGCTATAGGCCTATTTAGATTAATCATTTTCGGTCATATTTCGTAATTTTAACGTCATATTTCGTCACTTTTGAGGTCATATTTGCTTGCTTATTAGGGTTATTTTTAGGTCTTAAACATCCGAGCCCTATTAATCACTCTATCCTACCCAGGACCGAGGTTACGGACAGTGCAAACCTTTACCTTTCACTTCTTCAAGGGCCTTCGTGGTCCATAAGAAGACAGCTTTTCTTAGTGTTTTGCACTGCGTGCTCAAAAAAAAAAAAGAAAAAAAAGAAGAAAAAAAAGAAAAATCAGTATGATAATGTGGAGTTAATTACTCAGTAAATAATTAAGGGGTGCCATGACTGGAACTTGAACTTCAACAATTTACCACTTACCAAAACCAAATCTAAAACACAAGGATAAATTAATAAAATATAGCCTCACACATTTGGAGTTGATTAGTTAACTGGTTGC
Source organism: Anabrus simplex (assembly GCF_040414725.1). Lineage (NCBI taxonomy): Eukaryota > Metazoa > Arthropoda > Insecta > Orthoptera > Tettigoniidae > Anabrus > Anabrus simplex. The sequence goes on from NC_090267.1 coordinate 300,803,936, forward strand.
GAAGTTATTGACAAATATATTTTTTATATGTTGCACGGAAAATGCTCCTTGCGGCAAGGTTTTCTTTCCTGCTATAATTTGCCAGACTTGTAAAAAATACTCATGTATTTAAGAACAACTTCGGATTTTGTAGTCAGATGTAAACTATTGGAGAAATTGGTTTTTTTCAGTTTTTCATTATTCATTCAATAGTTTCGTGCAACTTTAGGTGTAAAAATATGAAGGTAATATTCAACTGTTAATAAAATTGAGAACTAATTTTAATCCCTGTACATACTCAATTATTCTCTGAAAACTTCAGATGAATCCGATAAGAACTTTGTCGCAATGAGCATTTTATGCATAGCAAAGAGCTGAACAAATTTATTAATTCCATTTTTATTTTTTTTATTTTTGCTTGTGGCTTTACGTCGTACCGACACGGATAGGTCTTATGGCGAAGATGGGATAGTAGAGGCTTAGGAGTTGGAAGGAAGCGGCCGTGGCCTTAATTAAGGTACAGCCCCAGCATTTACCTGGTGTGAAAATGGGAAACCACGGAGAACCATCTTCAGGTCTGCTGACAGTGGGATTCGAACCCACTATCTCCCGGATGCAAGCTCACTACCAACTCGCCCGGTGAGAATAAATTAAGTGATTCGAATGACGAACATAGCATCAAGATATTCTCACTACAGTTCAATATTATGATGGCGATTTATATTATTAAGTGGCGCATGAACTGACGTTACTCCAAAATGTATGACTCGTGGATGGAGGAAACTGTATCCCGATGCTGTGTCACTGCTAGTGTGATCACTGACGTCGCCGGTGCGACGAGAGAAATTGTGGACATAGCACGGCAGATTGGACTCACCGATGTCTATGAAGAGAACGTGTGTGACCTCCTAAACTCTCATTCCGAAGATCTGAGCAACGAAGATTTGTTCAATTTGAGTGAGAATAGTAATCAAGAAGAAACAGAAATAGAAGAAGTTCAGCCTCTTAGAAAGCTGACAACGAAGAAACTGGCCGAGACCATCAGAATGATCGACGCTGCAATGGCAACTTTCGAAGAACATGATCCTGAAGAAGTAAGGAGTGCGATAATGAAGGAAAAAGTTGAACATTGTCTCAACATTTACAAGGAACTGTATAATCAACTGGAAAAAAATACGCAGTCAACAATTAAGCATTTCTTTGCAAAACAATGTGGAACTTCAAATAAATGTCAGGCGCCTAGCGAGATCACTTCAGCTACAAAAGATCTGCACGAAAGGAAACGCGTGACGGAAACTGAACTGACTATAGCTATATCAGATTCTTCCGATGTAGATGATCCAGAGCCTACTTAGGGTATGTGGGTGGACTTAATGAAATTGCTTTTGTTCATTATTGTTTATTTAGGTGTATAAATATTGCATTAAAATGCGTTTCAGAAACATGATAATGTTTATTTTTTTAAAAAATACTAAGAATCACTGCTATTTTAAACTTAGTATGTGAGTAAACGGAAACCTAACCCTATAATTTACATACAAAATTACTCTAGATTTACGCGAATTCGGTATGCGCGGAAATTCCGCGGGACATAACTATCGCCTATAATGAGGCCTACCTGTATATACATTTCATGAATGTTAGATTTTAGACATTATGTCGATTGTCTTTATGTACACTAACGAAACTGAAAGTGTGAGAGAAATCGCCCTTTATAGTAAAAACGGCTTCTATTTGTATATTTGCCGTATGCGAAAGAAATAACATGAAGTACATTAATGAACATGATTAATCAACGGAGAGTATTGAAAGGATGAAACAACATATACTTTATAGCGCTCTCTTGGAAAGTAACCAGTTTACAGTTTCCATAGCATATAATGGGTGATGAGTAGAGCCCTGCACGGATGCGGATATCCGCAAAGTTAGTGTCTTGTCGGATACAAACTGTATATCAATGCGGATAATTTCTAAATAATAACATTTATGATTTTCACTCAGGTATACTATTGTTTTTGCTTGTGGTTAGGCAACCCTTGACATTGGTATGGGAGAATAGTGATATATAAAGAGCCTTGAGACCATAAAGACTTAAATCTGACCTAAGCCTAACTGGCTCCTGCCCGCAATTAATGGAAAGAAGGAACAAAGTTCAATACGTCCGTAGTTGTCGCAAGAGAAAATCCGTCATAAACCCGCTACTGTAGGGATTCTGGTGCCAAGTGTCAGGCCTATTGTAATATGTTAACAGATCTATCCGTTTCAATACTTTGTGTGCACCGTACGCGCACCTTTTAGCGATACATGGACACCCTAGTGCTGAATAGGTCGACCTCGGGTATCTTCGAGATTCGTATTGGCAACCTTTCAAACACAAACAATGAATCGCTTATACATCGCTGTGTGACATCTGGCGTACACTTTACGTACTAGTACTGTTGTTGTTTACACAGCAAAGCCAAACTATAGAATTCATGCTGGGAACAAGAGCAGTATAATACGACAGTTCGGCGGCCTCCTCCTCCTCTGGCTCCCTCCCAGGGCCTCCTCCTCCTCCTCCTCCTCCGGCTCCCAGGGGCCACCTCCTCCTCCTCCTGGGGGGGCCTTCCCAGGGGCCTCCTCCTCCTCCTCCCGAGGGGCCTTCCCAGAGGCCTCTTCCTCCTCCTCCTCCTCCCGAGGGGCCTTCCCAGGGGCCCACTCCTCCTCCTCCTCCCGGGAGCCTTTCCAGAGGCCTACTCCTCCTCCCGCGGGAAATTTGAATTTGTAAACAAAGCCACGTGCTTTTTGACAGCTGTCATCGACAACAACGCATCGCAAACCTCACTGCTGCCATCTTGACGGGCCTAAACCTCAGTGGTACCAACTTAACCTAACTAGCGCGAGATTTGAATCGGTAAACAAAGCCACGTGCTTTTTGACAGCCACGTGCTTTTTGACAGACAACAACGCATCGCTAACCTCAGTACTGCCATCTTGACGGGCCTAAACCTCAGTAGTACCAACTTAACCTAACTAGCGCGAGATTTGAATTTGTAAACAAATCCACGTGTTTTTTGACAGCCACGTGCTTTTTTGACAGCTGTCATCCGCCATCTTTAAACTACAGAGCACCGTGCTGCAATCTTTATCGCAGTAGCTGCAAATTCATCACCTGTCATCCGCAGTGCTGCCATCTTGGCGGGCCTAAACCTTAGTGCTACCAACTTAACCTCACTAGCGCGAGATAAACAAATCCATGTGCTTTTCTGACAGCTGTCATCCGCCATCTTCAATCTATAGAGCACAGTGCTACCCTCTTTAGCAACTTACCTTTGAAATGTGGTGGCGGATAATTTGAAAAATGCTTTTTGACAGCAGCCATCTTTGAGCACCGTGCTGCCCTCTTTGTTGTGGCGGGAAATTCCACGTGCTCTTGTTTGGAAACAAACTCACGTGCTTTTCTTCTGATACCTGTCATCCGCCATCTTGCATCACAAACCTCAGTGCTGCACTCTTTAGCTAGATATCTTTGAAATGTGGTGGCGGCAATTTGAAAAATTCTACATTCTCCTGTTTGTAAACAAACCTATGCGCTTTTTTTGACAGCTATCATCCGCCGTCTTTAATCTAGAGAGAACAGTGCTGCACTCTTTAGTTGAAATGTGGTGGCGGCAAATTCCACATGCTCTTGTTTGGAAACAAACTCACGTGCTTTTTTTCTGATAGCTGTCATCCGCCATCTTGCATCACAAACCTCAGTGCTGCACTCTTTAGCTAGAAACCTTTGAAATGTGGTGGCGGCAATTTGAAAAATTCTACATTCTCTTGTTTGGAAACAAACCTATGCGCTTTTTTTGACAGCTATCATCCGCCATCTTTAATCTAGAGAGAACAGTGCTGACCTCTTTGTAGTGGTAGTAAATTCCACGTGCTTTACAAACCCACGTGCTTTTTTGAAAGCTGTCATCCGCCATCTCTAATCAAGAGAGCGCAGTGCCGCACTCTATGTAGTAGCGGATAATTTGAAAAATTCCTTTTGACAAACAGCCATCTTTATTCAACACAGTTACCGCTATCTTACATTGCTTACCTCGGTGCTGCACTCTTTAGTTGAAATGTGGTGGTGGTAAATTCGAACAAGTTTAATCATACATCGGGGGAGCTAGAGTAAGCACGTGCTGCAGTGATGACGTCATCATGCATGTTTAGACTTGGTCCGTTTCCTTAAGAGTAAGTCGGTGTAAAGGAATGCAATAAGTATGCATCATAAAAAAAAGAGTGTGCATGTGCTGCAGTGATCACGTCATTGTGCATGTCTAGACCTGATCGTTTTTCTTAAGAGCAAGTGGTGTAAAGCAATGCAATAAGTACAACATTTTTGAACGCGATCAAATATTTACTTACAAATGTACTACAACAGTGTTCGTTTTTGCTGCTGACAAGGTTGGTATGCTTCTTAACAACGTATGCTTCTGAAATGCCTCCTGCAACATTCAAATTAAACAAAACATTTAGAAATATATTATACTAAGTATGTTATGCTTTACAGAGAAGATCATATACTTCTTACCTTGTTGTTATTCCTTTTCGGAATCATCATCATCATGAGGTACTAGAGAAAGTTCATTCATACACTGTGTACAGTGTTCAATCCTCGGATTTGGTACATCACAATCATCATCACCATTTTCTCCTCGATGCTTGTAATGTCGTTGACAAGTTCTGCATAAAGCTACTTCGATCGACATCTTACTGTGTAGATGAAGGATGCCCCAAAAATTATGTACGTAAGAGGCAGCGTACGTAGATAAAAATACTGCTGGTAAGTATTGAATAAGATGTTTCGGCATCGAAGATCTATGTTTATAGAACATCTTAATAGCCTCACTCACTCGTGTAAGATAAATAAGATGTTGCGTATGAGCATGCAAGAATAAAGAGCTATTCTTATTTACAGTCTCGTAACAATATTCGTTAGCGGATAGTAAGTAACATCACTCATATGAATAATAAGACAATAGGCTGCTGTGTTAGCAGGAATGTTTTCAGATGTTTCAAATTCTAAACGAATATCAACTGGAGATTCATTTATAGATTCTGCATGATAAGAACAGTCTATAACTACAATCGGTGCTTATTTTTAAATTCTTGAGGTGTAAATAGCGGACGATCTTCTTTCTGATAATACGATGATTGAAATTTACAAAACATGTCATAGAGCATCCCAAATTTATTTTTCTCAAAGTTAATATCTACGTTTTCGTAGGGATACGTAATTCCGTTGAGATATAGTCTAACGTGTCTTAATTTACAGTGATCAAACAGTGAGCTATCTTTTTCGTGATTGAATTTACGATTAGTTTGAAAACCAAAAATAATGTACAAGGGCTTCTCAGTAAAACGTGATGTTTTAACAGCCCAGCTATGCTTGTTTGTAGGTGGTAACACAGGATATTCATGCAGTTCCCAACTTCTAAAACGTATAGGTAATGGTGTATCATTTTCTACAATCTTGAGCAATCGAAGTTTTTCACGATCAGATAAGGTTACATGTGGAATCCTCCATAGTATACGATGCAGTGTTATTTTCGATTCTACTGGTGTTTCTACTGCTTTAAGAGAATTGTGATCACTTCGATCACGGATTAGAATAAGCTATTGTTTTGCGTTGATTATAATACGTGTAAAGTCTTTTGCGAATCCAAAAATATGTTTCAGTGATAACATACCCGTAAAAGTACCATCCTCATTAATCATCCAGTTGTTAGTAGCTTTTGGACACCATCCAGCCATCCGCAAAAGATTTCTTTCTTCATAACAGAAAGAAGGGTAGAGTTTCATTGCACTTGTAATACCAACATTCTTCGTTCGATCTATTTCAACATTATTTACTTCATATCGCGCTTCAGAAAAGAGAAAAGCTAGAGCATGGTTGTTTAGTTGTGAAGTGCTTGGTCCACTTCCATCCGACTTTTCTAGTCGTCCTTCAATATAGAGGTAGCTTTCGTGTGGTAAGGTGTATACATATTGCTGATTAATAATAAAATGAATTTCATCATTGTTATTTAATCCAAACGTAAAAGGTTGATAGGAATGAAGCTCACTTCGTACTACACCTTCACGACTTTCTACTGTATTCGTAATGTCTAGCATTTCTTCCATTCTGTTGTAGTAGTGTACAGTATATCCAAAATCTTGGAGTATCTGCTTATGGGTATCTGTTAACTCGATGAGTCTCTGCACACATGTAGTATGTCTTCGGAATGTACACCGTGTTTTATAGATGGTTTTCATACTGGTTTAAGATGTAGTTTGTAAGCTACGTACGCGTGCTGATCTAAATGAATAAGCTGATTATGTTTATTTACAAGTCTAAGAGTAATGTTGCTAATGTGTTTTACAGACACAGGATGATAAAGAACTACTGCTGGTTTCTCACAAATAGTATATCCACGTTCCTCTGTAACAATAAAGTCGTGCAGGACGTGCGAAGGTTGTAGATTACTATTCAAGTCTGTAATAATATTACAAGTAATGTTCACATTATAATCATCGAAGAGTTTTATAGGTTGATCAGACTCGTAACGTACGTTCGGTAGGAGCTCCCTCGATGAAAATCCAAGCAGTGGTCCAATCGAATCAGGTTGTGATTTGAAGTCAATCTTAAATGATGATTCAATAACACATTTATGTGTAATGTTGCTTATAGTGATTGAGAACTTGTAATTATGATTACTAAAACTATCTTCCCCAAACTGATCAATTAACGTACTTTCAATATAGTCGTGAATATCGTCTACTGTATAACTACCTGAGGGTAGTGTTAGCACATACTCAACGTAATAGAACTTGTTTACACCATCACGCACATTATAGATTTTATTGTAGCATTCAAACGATACTAGTCCAAGACTATGCGGCTGATAGCCAAGTTCGATTGGTGGATTAAAATAGACGGTTGTTTCAGGTCCTTCTCCACGTACAGCAAACGTTCTTTCACTGTTCATCATCACGTAGACACTAATGTACTTTCTCTACTGTCTGGGTCTGATATAAGAACATAAGACATAATCGTCCGCACATGCGTGTATTAAAATTTTGCACACGGTTTTTATTATAAACAATGTCTGCACTGCTTCCGAAATAACGTATGAGCTCAAAAGGAGGAAGTAAGTCTCCATAGCTATCAAAATACCATACATTAGATTTACGTTTTACATAAGCAACGTAATGAGTTCCAGGTCCACGACTGTCGTCCAAGTTAATTACGGCACTTTCACGTTCACGTGGGCGCGCTGGTAGTTGATCGCGCATTTACACTCCTCGAAAATAATGAATTCCTAGTTGGTTAGCAAACATAAATACTTCATCATGCGTTAGAGCTCGATGTGGCAGTGCATTCAGTAGACGTTTTTTGGAGAAATGTAGATACCAAGCCCTTTCTTGTATGGCGCTAGCTTCATGTTCACACCTTTGCCTCGTAACGCAATTGCCTCCATCGTCTTGTTATGACGTTCACTCTCTTTCAACTGCTGTTTCGCTTCTTCCACACCTTTGACAGTTCTCGCTACAGCACTAGCACCACCTAGCAATGACCCTAAAGCTGCTAAGCCAGCAAACAGCGCAGGGAGAAATAATTCGTGCACGTTTACTAAATATTGCTCTCCACTTTGGAGAAATTCTCGCTCTTGCTGCGCGTAACGCGTTAGTAATAGCTACACGAGGATTGTATTCCCCTCGAATAGCTTTTCGCGCAGCCTTTATAACATCTTTCCATCCAACAGTTTTTACTTTCTTCTTCTTCTTCATGTCGTTTGGATATCGTTGTTTCACCATGCTGTACACGACTTTACTAGTCAAGAGCAAATCATAAACTAACCGTTGCCTCTTGTTTCGTTTAATATATATATTACTATTACGCACTTTATGATTCAGTTATCATGAAGATTATAAAGCAGCAAGACACACTACCTGTTACCGACATTGTACCACATCTCTTACCTAGTTCTAGTACAACTACAAGAAAACGTCATGGAACGTTGTTTCCTTTTACTGTTCGATGTATTATATCAGGTCCGTCGGGATGCGGGAAAACAAATCTTTTACTCACACTTATTACTTCTGTAAATGGTGTACGCTTCGAGAATATTTACGTTTTCGCAAAGTCACTCTATCAGCCGCTATATACTATTCTACAAACTGTAATGCACGATCTAGTTAAAGATGGAATAAGATATTTTAAATTTAATTCGCATGAGCAAGTACCATCACCAGACGATGTGCTTCCTAATTCTCTTATGATCCTTGATGATGTCGAAATAGAACAGCAAAACGTTATTCGTGCATTCTTTAGTATGGGTCGGCATAAATATGTTGATTGCATATATTTGTGCCAAACCTATTCTCGTTTGCCTAAGCAGTTGATACGCGACAACACAAATGTTATTGTGCTTTTTCGGCAAGACGAGCGCAACATGCGACATGTGTATAACGATCATGTTAACACTGATATGACATTCGATGACTTTAAACGTATGTGTGCTAATTGTTGGTCATTACACCGTTACAGCTTTTTAATTATTGATAAAGAAAGTGATGTACAGCATCGACGATATCGCATGGATTTCGATCATTTTATATGCATTAACACAGAATTACAGTAATTACTTGATTAAAAACCATCATCATGTTAACATCTAGCAAGGAGATCACAAAACATATCATCCAAGCTCGAAACAATATTCGACGGAAATTTAAAGAGCTTAAACGTATTCAAGCAGACACGGATTTATTTTTAAAAACACAACTAAGTACACCACTAAAAGAAATTTTTAATTCTACTTCATTACTGCAGTCTACTTCAAGTTTTGCTTCTATGCAAACATCATATCATAAAGAGAAGCATGAAGAGGAAGAAAAGCATGAACAAGATAAGCAAGAGAAGAAGCAGGATGTGGAAGAGGAAGATAAGGAAGAAGAAGAAGAACTTAATGATACATCACCATCTAAGCGTGTTGAGTTTTTAACTACAGATATTATTGCTGAAACACCTACTACATCGACGCAAAATCTACCATCTTTGTCTGAGGTTATGATTACACCAGAGTATCGCAATCAGTTTAGAACTTTTATTCAAGATACCTATGGATCTCTCTTTGCACCTTATATAGAAAAACTTTTTACAGGACAAACTGACACTACCTACGGTATTCGCTACGAAGATGACTGTTTCCGGATAGGAAATTCAAATGTTATGATTAATAACAACAAACTCATTGTAAAAGGTGTTACCTATAAACCTACGAAAGGACTCTAAGAACTTCTTTTCTCACGAATACCTGACAAGGATATAATTTTACATGATGATCGTAAAAATATAAAGCAATACTTTTTGCTACTGTCGCAACACGACGTAATTACAAGAGAACAGAAGCTGTAAATGCGAATAAGAGTTACAAGTATCGTGAGTTTATTTCTAAGCTGTTTCCGACTGCACGTAGTCTTGATGTTATCTACAAGCCTTTGTTGCCGTATGTGGATGTAAGATACTGGAATGGCCCAAACTTACTCGTTGAACGATTACAACTTTTAAGAGCATCGCAAGAGGCTGGTCACAGTGGTCACGGATCAGAAATTCTAGAAATAGAAAGAGAACTACGTTATGCCGGTATTATTTTGTAATGGCTCGTCAAGAGAAGATCTCACCTGGAAAGGTAAACATCGCACATGAGTTACATAAACCAGCACGTCGCACCTACTGTCGCAGACGCGTTATTACACGAGGAAAAGATGATCTCTGGCAAGCAGACTTAGTAGAAATGATTCTATATGCCTCAAGTAATAAGGGGTATAAGTATCTACTTACTGTTATCGATGTGTACTCGAAGTTTGCTTTTGCACAACCCGTGCGTTCTTAAACAGCAGCTCAAGTTAAAGAAGCATTTAAACATATTGTTGAAGAATCGAAACGCTGCCCAAGGCTTCTTCAAACTGATCAAGGTAAAGAGTTTTACAACAAGGATTTTTCTTCTTACCTCAAGTTACTTGACATTCAACACTACTCTACGTTCATCAATCTCAAGGCAAGTGTTGTAGAACGCTTTAATCGTACACTCAAAACAATGATGTGGCGAGAATTTACAGCGCAAGGTTCATATCGTTGGATTGATCTGCTACCTAGACTTTTATCTACCTACAACGATACACCTCATCGCACTATCGGAACAAAGCCACGTCTTGTTACAAAGAATACACCTCGTATAAATGCTATTCATCTTGTAATTAAAACAGCTGATCCACGTCGCCATCGCTTTAAAGAAGGTGATTTTGTTCGCATCAGCAAACACAAGTCTATCTTTGCAAAAGGATACACACCTAACTGGAGCACTGAATTTTTTCAAATCAGAAGTGTTAAGCTTACAAATCCAGTTACGTATTTACTTCGCGATCTCAGAGGACAGCCTATTAAAGGAGGATTCTACATCGAAGAACTGCAGAAAACAAAATATCCTGATCACTATTTAGTTGAACGTGTTATTCGACGTCGTGGCAATAAACTGTATGTTAAATGGCTTGGTTTTAATAACAGCTTTAATTCATGGATTAATAAAGAGGATATACTTTAAATCTTATGTGTGTTTTCTTTTAATCCTCTACGTTTACTTTCTTCTAAGTCACTAGGACATTCTGTAGGATTAAACAACACCTGTAATATGTTTTGACAATTCATATTTATTTTAGAATATATATATATATATACATTTTTATCCTTTGTTTATTTTACGGTCTTTGTCACTCAGTTTTCGTTTTATTGCACCAACAACGACAAGTGCTGCTATCTTCTGAGCAGCTAAAGCACTAGGTAATAACACACACACACACACACACATAGCATAACTTTACGAAGCAGATTTTAACAGGTACACGACATACTCTATGCAGGCAGCATGTAACTACGTGTCAGCGAACGTGTTCTAGGGCCGCAGGGGAGATGAAGCACGAAGAAAAGAAGATCAATTACTCTATTGATGAGTCCACGCTCAACATGCTTCCTCATCTTTTTCCCAGCACGTTTCTTCACCTTTTCCTTGTTTACTCTCTCCACAGCCATGATAAGTGTTTATAAGCGAAGACAACTCGTTAGTTTTAGGTCCGTGATACAGTTTAATTAGTTGACATGTAGGGCACTGTCTCACAGAAGGTCTTCTACCTAAACTCACGTGTTCATGATGTAAACTACACGTTTGAAGCTCTGACAAAACAGGATCTTGAGTCCACTCACGAGGCACCTTATCCCAAATCTTCTTTACAGCATTCGCAGCAACATTAACCAAAAATGCCTTTGGTAATGCATTTAACTCTTCTTCAGTAAAAGTGTTTAGTTTCTTTTTGCATGCATAAAACTTTACGATCGTCTTTTCAACTGCGTTACATTTAGTATCTGTTAGAAATGACATGATGTCTTTACTCTACAAATGTTTCTTTTACACTAAGGTTATTTCGACACTGCAGTTTACATATGTTGTTCACTTCCCGGCATGCACTGGAACACAACCAATCAAAGAGCATGCATACATGTTGTAAAGACTGTTTACTTATTTCTCTACTATGCTCTTTCGGAAGAGTTTTAAATGATGGGCACCCCAATTCATGCATGTCGATAATTTCACACGATGATGGTAGAAAATCACGCAACCATTCTTTCTTTTCACAGCCCTTTAAAAGAACAAGATCTGCTCTTGACAAATGTGCATTCATCAATAAAGGTAGAAAACGATAAGGTATTCCTTTTTCTTCCCACTTCAAACCTAAATTGTTTTCAATCCACTGAGTCTTCTTTTTATCTTCATCTGTTTGCAGACAGTAAGGGAACGGTGGGCTAAATACTAAACTAACAAGTTTTGGTGCCCACAACACACAGCAATCTAACACAGCCACCTCTTTAAACCCAAATTTGTTTCCGTTTACTTTAAAGCCTTGCACATCAACTATTAATGTTTTCGTCATGTTTGCACTCCACTCTCTATCACTGTTTCTCGAAGACTAAAGCTTTTAGTCAACGAACGGGTTTAAACATGCGCACCTACAGTAACGTCATCGCTGCAGCACATGCACACTCTTGTTTTTATGATGCATACTTATTGCATTCCTTTACACCGACTTACTCTTAAGAAAACGGACAAGTCTAAACATGCATGATGACGTCAGCACTGCAGCACGTGCTTACTCTAGCTCCCCCGATGTATGATTAAACTTGTTCGAATTTACCGCCACCACATTTCAACTAAAGAGTGCAGCACCGAGGTAAGCGATGTAAGATAGCGGTAACTGTGTTGAATAAAGATGGCTGTTTGTCAAAAAGAATTTTTCAAATTATCCGCAACTACATAGAGTGCGGCACTGGGCTCTCTTCATTAAAGATGGCGGATGACAGCTTTCAAAAAAGCACGTGGGTTTGTAAAGCACGTGGAATTTACTACCACTACAAAGAGGGCAGCACCGTGCTCTCTAGGTTAAAGATGGCGGATGACAGCTGTTAGAAAAAAAGCATCTAGATTTTAAATTGCTCGCTACTACGATAAAGATAGCAGCACGGTGTTCTGTAGTTTAAAGATGGCTGCTTGTCAAAAAAGATTTTTTCAAATTATCCGCTACCACATTTCAACTAAAGAGTGCAGCACTGAGGTTTGCGATGCAAGATGGCGGGTGACAGCTTGTCAAATAGATTTTTTTTTCAAATAGTCCGCTCAAAGGTAAGTAGCTAAACAGGGCAGCACTAAGGTTAGCAATGCATGATTGATGACAGCTGTGACGTAAAAATTACCCGCAAGATAGCAGCACGATGCTCTTTTCATTAAAGATGGCAGCTTGTCAAATATAATTTTTCAACTTAATTCAAATTAACCGCCTCAAAGGTAAGTAGCTAAAGAGGGCAGCACTGTTCTCTCTGGATTAAAGATGGCTGCTTGTCAAAAAGAATTTTTCAAATTATCCGCCACCACAAAGAGGGCATCACGGTGCTCTCTTGATTAAAAATGGTGGATGACAGCTGAAGAGCACGTAGAATTTGTTTCCAAACAAGAGCACGTGGAATTTGCCGCCACCACATTTCAACTAAAGAGTGCAGCACTGTTCTCTCCAGATTAAAGCTGGCGGATGATAGCTGTCAAAAAAGCGCATAGGTTTGTTTCCAAACAAGAGAATGTAGAATTTTTCAAATTGCCGCCACCACATTTCAAAGGTATCTAGCTAAAGAGTGCAGCACTGAGGTTTGTGATGCTAGATGGCGGATGACAGCTATCAGAAAAAAGCACGTGAGTTTGTTTCCAAACAAGAGCACGTGGAATTTCCCGCCACCACAAAGAGGGCAGCCGGTGCTCAAAGATGGCTGCTGTCAAAAAGCATTTTTCAAATTATCCGCCACCACATTTCAAAGGTAAGTAGCTAAAGAGGGCAGCACTGTGCTCTATAGATTGAAGATGGCGGATGACAGCTGTCAAAAAAGCACATGGATTTGTTTATCTCGCGCTAGTGAGGTTAAGTTGGTAGCACTAAGGTTTAGGCCCGCCAAGATGGCAGCACTGCGGATGACAGGTGATGAATTTGCAGCTACTGCGATAAAGATTGCAGCACGGTGCTCTGTAGTTTAAAGATGGCGGGTGACAGCTGTCAAAAAAGCACGTGGCTGTCAAATAACACGTGGATTTGTTTACAAATTCAAATCTCGCGCTAGTTAGGTTATGTTGGTACTACTGAGGTTTAGGCCCTTCAAGATGGCAGTACTGAGGTTAGCGATGCGTTGTAGTCTGTCAAAAAGCACGTGGCTGTCAAAAAGCACGTGGCTTTGTTTACCGATTCAAATCTCGCGTTAGTTAGGTTAAGTTGGTACCACTGAGGTTTAGGCCCGTCAAGATGGCAGCAGTGAGATTAGCGATGCCTTGTTGTCGAATGACAGCTGTCAAAAGCACGTGGCTTTGTTTACAAGGCCCCTCGGGAGTAGGAGGAGGAGGAGGCCCCTGGGAAGGCCCCCCGCGAGGAGGAGGAGGAGGTGGCCCCTGGGAGCCGGAGGAGGAAGAGGAGGCCCTGGGAGGGAGCCAGAGGAGGGGGAGGAGGCCGCCGAACTGTCCTATTATACTACTAACAGATTCGCAACGAGAAATGTTATATAATGTTATATAAAGTGTGTATGACACAGTTGTTGGCTTAAGATAATAAAGGTTTAGAAAATTTATATCGATCGATCGTATTATCGATTCAATTCAGATTTCATTTTCATTCGGTTGGCAGTATAACCGGAACCGTGAGAGCTCCCTCCTTCCTCCACCCCCGTACAAAGAAATATCGCTAAAAGGTGAGCGGACTATAATATACTGTAGTTAAATATTTAAATTATCTGCGGATAACCATTTTGCGGATGCGGATAACCATTCGCAGATGCGGGTGCGGATGAAGGAAGTGCGGATGCGGATATTATTTTGTATATCCGGCAGGGTTCTAGTGATGAGCAATTCAACTAGAGACAGTCAATGTGGTAGGTCAGGTGAATGTAACAGTATGCGGATCGATCACGTGGGTTGACATAGAACCCCTGGTATATTGGCCAACGTCCCTCATCGGCGAACGATCAGGTACCTGCTGTCACATCATATTCACCCAGCTGTTCGCCTCCCGCACCCTGAAGAAGACCTGTACCTTCAGAAAGACAATGCACCAGCTCATCTCACCCGAACTGTGTCCGATTTGTTTTATGAACACTCCATGGACATGAGGATACTTGGCTGGCCCTCAAGGTCATACGACCTTAACCCTACGGAGCACGACTGGGATGCTGTCGAGAGAGATGCACTGTCCTTGAAACCTGCTGAGACCAATCTCCATGCGTAATGGGAGTCTGTGCAGTGGTCAGAGATCAGTATGGCTCCCCAACGCTTCTGGTGTCCTGTAGTGCCCAATACCACACACATCCCTGACGTCATCGAAGCGAAAAGAGGTGCTAGACACTACTTTCCAGGTATCTCTATTTCAATTGCTCATCAGTGTATTTTGGGACAGTCGATGTATCTCCGGTTTATGTTGAGTGAAATAAAAAGACTTCAGAGAAACCTTACGTTTCGCAAAGAGTTTGCTACACTTTCGACCACGCTGTTCTAACTATGTCAGAAGGTTTGAATTCGACGTTTTCCTACCATTTGCCTCTTTCACACCTCATGAAATCATAAGATACCGTGTCTTTTATCTGGGCCTTGACATGTAAATAGGATAGACTATATCTATATTCGTATCGCAAAAGATCGAAGAATTTAATTCAGTTTACCACAGGAGTGGAGAAATAAAATTATGGGCCACTTATTACCGTAAAATCGTTTTCAGTAAGTATACACACACACACACATACACACACGATTAATTCCAAAAGGACAAGGTGAAATTTAATTTGATTCGCAATTACCGATTTTTAAAAGAAATATTAAACTTCTTCGTGGGATCAATCCTTGTACATTAAGGCTTGAACTAAAACATGACAACCATGTGACTACTCAGACAATCTTGCGTCAGTCACATTAGACTAATTGCATGCTATGAACAAGCCGGGGACATCGTTTTAGGAAATACGTGCAAATACGTTTTCCCATATCAAAACAGCTTACCGAGCGAGGTGGCCGCACGTTAATGTAGCATAACTATGAGCTTGCATTCGAGAGATGGGTTCAAATCCCAGGCTTGGCTAAAACTTGGTTAAGGCGCTTGCTTTCTGAGCCCAAGTTGACATGTCAATCTTGGCTCAGCCCGGTGTTATTTGAAGGTGCTCAAATTCGTCAGCCCGTTTCGGTAGATTTACCGGCATGTGAAAGAACTCCTGCGGAACAATTCGGCACCTCAGCGTCTCCAAAACCATACAAGTAGTTAGTGGGACGTAAAACTAATAACATTATTATTACATTAAAACGTATTCATGAGCGATATACAAAATTAACTCTGATCATCCGTCACCGATAGTAGAGTCCGACTCGTTGGCTGAATAGTCAGCGTACTGGCCTTCGATTCAGAGGGTCCCGGGTTCGATTCCCGGCTGGGTCAGGGATTTTAACCTTCATTGGTTAATTCCAATGGCCCGGGGGCTGGGTGCTTGTGCTGTCCCCAACATTCCTACCACTCTAACACCACACATAACACTATCCTCTACCACAATAACACGCAGTTACCTACACATGGCAGATGCCGCCCACACTCATCGAAGTGTCTGCCTTACAACGGCTGCACTCGGCTAGAAATAGCCACACGAAATTAATTAACCGATAGTAGAGAGTCCAAACAAGAATCTTTCATTCCACCCATGTAAGCCATTTGTACGAAGACATGCCATCGTACATATAACAGTTACGCCTACATTATGAACGTGGAAAAACTTTGCATATTTTGGTCAATACTGTATAAGCTATTAATCGTTCAATATTACATAAGCTAAAAACATGCCATTTTTAGTTTCAAAAACAATTTTCGAACAATGATAAAAGCGGTGAAGTTGTACACTGAAGGATATCCTAATCAATAACATCCGTCACCGAGCAAAATCGAAGACATCTGAAGAAATCTCCTATTAAGAAAAACATGGATATTAAAAATATTACAGCATACAAGAACAGGAGCTTACGGAAGAAGGGAAGTTTCTCATCTGGCTGCTACGATTCGCACGTAATTTTATGAAAGTTTATACACAGAGCAGCACAGATCATCAAAGAGAGTTCCGCAGTTCCTTTCATAAATTATAAATCTAACGGAATTCCTAGACCAAACTGTCCAAAATTTCTTAAAAATATACACCTATTGCGTTTATATCATTATAGGTAAACAACAACTAACGCTTGACAGAAGAAGAAATTGAAATACTCCTACGTATTGACCAACTGTACTGGGCTTCCTTTCCACAATCTTGGAAAGAGGAAGTTAGCACGTAAACGTTCTATTTCAAATTATGATATTAGATATGGTTGATATTTTCACAGAACATTCACACAAACTTTGGCAAAAATTTAATCACGCGGAAACTGATGTAGTTATTTGTTCATGGAAACTTTTTTTATACGTAATGAGTATGGAACTTACCTAGCAGTTGATTGCAGCTGAACAGAGGAAGACGGATGTCTTTGTATACAGGAAATTTGCTGAAGTAAAGAGTCGTGACCCGAATGTAGCGCAAGTGACGGCAAGTGATCGTAACTGCAATGTTGTTCCGAATGATAAACTAGAAGAGAAAATAAAATTTACACAATTAACTAACATCTCCACAGAATTGTTTTCTTAAATAAATGTTTCTCCTTCTTCTAAGAGTGAGCTGAAAGTTAAGATGGCTCTAACGCTAAACTTTGTGACTTCTGAGCGAATGCGACTTTAGTTTCCGCACTAGTCGCACTGCCCTACAACTTTAACATCCGAACTAATGAGGCAAATGGAGTATTCAAAGAGACCAGAGATAACTAAGCAATAAAAACAAAATGTCAAGATCGTAGACCGTACAGCTCATTAATTCCCTGACCCGGTTCAACATCATATGCACAGTCATTTAAAGAAGAAACTTAGCTTTACGACGCACCGTCCTGGCGATGCTGGGACAGGAAATGGCTAGGAGCGGGAAGGAAGCGGCCGTGACAGCCTGGTGTGAAAATGGGAAACCATGAAAAACCATCTTCAGGGCTGCCGACAGTACGGGGTTCAAACCCACTGTCACCCGAATGCACGCTCAAAGCTGTGCGCCCCTAACCACACAACCAACTCGCTTGGTCAAAGAAGAAAAGAATGGGTGCATGGTATTTTATACGTTTCTTCCATAAACAATTGGACCTATAAATGTAATATTTGTTGTAAGTATCCACAGGATTTGTATCTACTTTGGAAGTGAATTACCATATTTTGAAAGTAATTAAAACTAAGTCTGGTGAAATATTAAAGGCAATGATATACAATATCATGCGGTTTTATTTTCTTGAACGACTATACGTCCAGCGTGATCCAAGTTTCAAAGAGACCTATCTTGAAAACTCTTGCCCGTAAATTAAGATATGTATGTCATTTAGCTGAGCAGATTCTTCATTTTCCCGACGTCTGTGAATTATTTCAGGAAATATTACGAAATAAATTAATACCAATTCCTGCAATCTAATGCAGTTAACTTCCGACGAATTAGGTTTATAATCCTATCATTCTGCCCTTTGCGCTGATATAACACGGTAAACAAGGACAACTTGTCGATCTAAGACAAAATCATAGGGATCAAGAGAAACCAGAAAAACATGCAGGTAAGAGCTGTCCCAATGGAAGTTTAAATGTATTGTAGGCCACTCGCTTTATGTAATTGCGAACTTCAAACTACGTGTAGGAAGAGGGAGTTCCAGATATTGTGTGACATTGGTAATGGCAAAATCAAAGGAGAAAAAGAAAGTGTGTATATAGATCCTGCCACAACACTCTGTAGTTGAATATGCAATGGACATGAAGTAAAAACTGGAAGTATTGGCAAAGGAGTGAGCTTCTCGGCAATGAATTGCCGGCTTGAAGGTTAAGGATCTTCATCTATCTAGGCATTTAATACACGGCCATATGACTTTCAGATATTGGAGTGAGACATGATAAGCGAGTCAACGTCCTCAGAAGGATTTGCTTGACGTTGTTGACCGGGTTCGTTCGCTTTCACGTCAAATAGCTCTTTTGCTGATGTCACGGATTTCTCTAAATCTCTAAGTTGTAAAAATACTTTATGATTGGGTAATTTGTTCGATTACAACCATCCTCACTTTATTTTGAGGTAAGCCTCTTCTAACAGTTTGTTAACCTTAAATTTAAAACAACCTTCAGGCTTGAGTTCCTGTAAAGCTGTATAGCCACAAAGATCTTTCCTCTTATTACCCGACATTCGCGAAGTGATTACCGTTCGCGAGTTCAGATGTTTTTGTTCTGAGTTGTCCGGCTCCATGGCTAAATGGTTAGCGTGCTGGTCTTTGGCCACAGGGGTCCCGGGTTCTATTCCTGGTAGGGTCGGGAATTTCGCTGGCACGAGGGCTGGGTGTATGTGCCTTCATCATCATCATTTCATCTTCATCACGACGCGCAGGTCGCCTACGGGAGTCAAATCAAAAGACCTGCACCTGGCGAGCCGAACATGTCCTCTGACACTCCCGGCACTAAAAGCCATACGCCATTTCATTTCATTTCATTTGTTCTGAGTTGTTACATTTTTCATTATTACTGTTGTTTTCTAGCGTAACTTCTCGTTTGGTGTAATTCCATCTTGTATCTCGAACGTAGAATGGAAATAGCCCACTGCCAAAATTAATGTGGAATATCTAATCTTGTGCAATGAGCACATGGTTTAATCTTATTTTGAAATGTGAGTTTGTTAATTTGTTTATCCCTTTTTCCATTATAAACATTTAAAATGATGTCATTAATATCAGTTTTTATGATTTCTTTGCCTTTTGAAATTAAGTAAAATCTGTACCTTAGGAAAAATTTGCCTCTTCTTGAAGTTGTCGTGTATATTCTTCCTTCCACGCTTTGGAGAGACCCTTCCACTTTCCACATCATTCTCACTAGCTGTTGTTTTAATCTACATATTTCGTAATTGACTGAATTACCTAAATTTCTCATTTTATATATATTGTTAAATTTGTTTTTAACCCATGCGATGTTAAAAACGTGCCGTGTTAATATGCCACTAAAATGCGTGCTGCCATAAAGCAATTGTGCGATTCACTTTAGTTTCATCCCTTTTCCAAAAGTAGCGATGATATATAGTACTCGTCAAGTAAACGTGTATGTATGCTCGTTTCAGAGAGAAAGTTAAATATCTGCTCATTTCCTCCCGGAGGCAGCAACGCTTGGGAGAGTAACGCAAGAAAGGTTCAAGAAGAAACAGCAGCCTTACATTTTAAGAAACATTGCTCGTCTGAGTTACACTCATCCACTACCAAACCTCCTCATTTTAATATTTGTTTTATTGTTCTACTTCTGGATCCTCCAACATCTGATTATTATTTTATTTTTTTCAGCTTTTAGTCCAGGATTGGGAGATCGCACGTTCCGAGACTTTTTCATTAGATCTGTTCACTACTGTAAGAAAGTTAGAAAGGGAATGAAAATGAAATGGCGTATGGCTTTTAGTGCCGGGAGTGTCCGAGGACAAGTTCGGCTCGCTAGGTGCAGGTCTTTTGATTTGCCTCCCGTAGGCGACCTGCGCGCCGTGATGAGTATGAAATGATGACGAGGATGACACATACACCCATCCCCCGTGTTAGCGAAATTAACCAATTATGGTTAAAATTCCCGACCCCGCTGGGAATCGAACCCGGGACTCCTGTGACCAAAGGCCAGCACGCTAACCCTTTAGCCATGGAGCCGGACGTTATAAAGGGAAAAAATAATGAAATGTCAGCTGTTACTGTAAAAATTAATATCAGAATCAACTTTCAGTTATGCGTATTGAAAACTTAAACCGTTACGCGGGGGAAAACTACTTTAGGAGGCGATATAGCCAAGTGGCATAGCCACTGGCTTCACACCTGTGCAGTCACGGTTCGCATTCCGGCCAATGCATGAGGAAGTTCTGAATTATCTTCCATCCCTGTTTTTGGATAACTTGTATTTCAACAGCCACGTAAAACTACAACTTTGCGTACTTGGTCTACATATTAAGTAAGAATGCTAGCCTTCACAAAAGTCTAGTCAAGTGTAGAGCTACATTTAAATGAAAATATAGGGAAATACAGTAAAACTGGTCTGAATTCCCATTAACTACAGTATGTTTCTTACGGTTTTTGAGATGCTGAGGTTCGAGAAATTTGTACGTCACGAGTTATTTTACGTGGCAGTAAATATATCGACAGGAAGCTAGCGTATTTGAGCATCTTCTTTATCACGGACTGATCCGAGATCGATCCCGTCAACCTGGCCTCACAATGCCAGCGCTCTACCATCTAACCAACTCAGCCCGGCTGCAAAAAAATTATGGCGTAATCTAACATCATACCTGGAGAAAGTGGGTTCAAACTCCACTGTCGGCATCCCTGACGATAATTTTCCTTGGTTTCCCCATTTTCACACCAGGAAAATGTTGGGGTTGTACCTTAATTAAGGCCATGGCCGCTTCCTTCCCACTCTTAGCCCTTTCCTATCCCATCGTCGCCATAAGACCTATCTGTGTCGGTGTGACGTAAAATAACTTGTAAAAAAACTTTAAAGAATTCAAGGAACAAAGAAAATGCACGGCAAAATTCATCAGGAATGTTAAGCGTAGGTACGAAAAGGACAGAAATTAGGGAGAATTCAGTAAAAATGATACGACAGATTTCTATCGAATTTTGAAGAACAAGATCAAGGGATTCCCTCCTAGGAGTGTATTGTATGTTTAAAATAAGAAGAAGGGAAGTTTATTCACAACAACAACAACAACAACAAGAACTGTGAATCTCTGGCCAGCTATTTGCATAAACTTCCGGAGGATCCTCCCAGCGGGACCGGAAGACAGTATTACTACATGTTTCGAACGGTATATTCATAACCTTCCCCGTATTCTATAACCGATATTATTGCATTTATTACTTATTTATACAGACAATAACCTTTATTATCAGTACTAACATTTTTACAGGCGGTATTGAAAGTGGCGTCCTTCAGCAATCTAACATTCCTGGCATCTTCTAATGAAACGCGTAAGTTCCCGTTACATAATCGTCCTAATTACTGTTGTTATATTGCTTTTAGGTTCATGTATGGCGTGAAGATTATTTCTGTAAAATTTTCTCTTTTATGATTCCCCACAAATAAGAGTCGCACACAGTAAGATCGGGGGAGCGGGCCTTAACCCTGTCGATAATTATCCTATCATCAAAAACCACCTCTATGTCTTGTAAAGAATCATGTGCAATATGAGCTGCACCAGAATCCTGTTGAAAATAGCCATATTTTATCTCAGTATCTATCAACATTATTTTTTTATGGTGCGAGAATATGTGTACGGTATCTCTCGGAATTTTTTGTATCCTTGAAAAATATAGGGCCTAATATCCGTTCTCAGTTACAGCGTATCCTACACCAATTCTCTGGTCATGTAAAGGAACTTCGCGAATTAAACGCGGATTTTAGTGCCCCAATACTTATTGTTTTGCAAAGAAACATGACAACTCAAATGAAACCATGCCTCATCTGAAGTAACCATGTGAGTCAACAATGCCGTTAGCAGTATTTTGCAACGTCGAATTATAGAAATTTACTCTGGCTTCATCATCACAGGGTCGTAATTGGTTGACGATAGTCACTCTGTAAGGTTTCAATTTCAGTATTTTAGTAACCTTATGTACTGAGGATTTTGAAGTACTGACTTGTTGTGTAACACACCGTACAGATTTAGTGGGAGATCGTACGAATGATATATTAATATCGTCGATTTTTTTCTTCCGATAGAACCCTTCGTTTCGGTTTAGGAATTACAGCATTAAGTGATCCCGTTGTTCATAATTTAATCTGTTTCTCTACCTGGAACTGGAACTCCGGGAAATCTCTCCTGAAATCACCTACACACCTCTCTACATGACTCGGTTTTTACATGTGTGTCATACATAAAAACTCTTTGTTCGAGCGTGAATTTCACTGGCATGTCAATGGTGTAACAGTATAATTAATCGAATTAATGAGTCAGCTTAAGGTTATGAATACACCGCTCGGAGCGTACAGTACATATGCATGTCGACTGCCGGCTCCGCTGGAAGAGGAACACATAGTATTTGAAGAACCTAAGATTTTTTTCCTATTTGTTTTACGTCGCACCGACACAGATAGGTCTCATGGCGACGATGGGAGAGGAAAAGCTTAGGAATGGGAAGGAAGCGGTCGTGGCCTTAATTAAGGTACAGCCCCAGCATTTGCCTGGTGTGAAAATGGGAAACAACGGAAAACCATCTTCAAGGCTGCTGAAAGTGGGGTTCGAACCTACTATCTCCCGGATGCGAGCTCACAGCCGCGCGCTCCTAACCGCACGGCCAACTCGCCCGGTGAGAATAAATTAAATAATACTCAACCGCTAGGAAAGAGAGAAATTTAGAAGAAATAAAAGAGCTAAAGAACAATGAAGCTTGAGGAAAGGATTTCATCTCTGCAGAACTATTTTTCTCTGGTGAAAATGTGTTTGAAAATCTAGAGGAACTTTTTATCAGTATTTCAGAGACAGAACTAATTCCTTGTGAATAGAAGAATGCACTCATTCACCTATTGCATAAGAAGGGGGAAAGAACTAATGCCAACAACTACAAAGGCATTTCCCTTCCTCCCACTGCATATAAAATCCTCTCGAAAGCACTCAACTAGACGAACAGTTAGGTGAATATCAGACAAGTTTTAGGAAAGGACTCTCCTGCGCAGAACAAACATATATCCTTGGATTTCTAGTTAAGATGACAGTAATGAGAAGCCGAAAGAGTGACAACCTCACTATACTGACAAACAGGAGAAAATATGATCCGCCCTACCAATACTATACACAAAAATGTTGTTTAATACATAGCATTATTATTATTATTATTATTATTATTATTATTATTATTATTATTATTATTATTATTATTATTATTATTATTATTATTGTACCGGGAGGTACACCTCAACTTCGATCATTCAAAATAAGCGCCTTAATGAACTCCTCTATCGACCAAAAGGTGAAACTGATATTACATGAACTTGGATCTTTAATCAGAAGATGTCACTACTGAAATATTAAGTGATTGTGTTATTGTGAAGTTTCCTAAACTGATTGAATTTCTCCTTGTTTTGTTTTGCTATACATCAAGAAGTTTGGACATTTTTCCACAGATGTCACTACCAAAAAACTATGATCATGCACTCTGGTGCAAGGTAAAGGAAGTTGTTTTTAAACAAAATTTGTGTTTATAGGTTTTCCCAAATTTTATTTGTGTTTAATGTAATTCTAGGTTTGCAACACTTCTGTCTCATTCCGCCAGTTTTGAATATGGCCTATGAAAAATTTCTGTAATTAATTTTCAGCCTATCACAGGCTTCTTGTTCGATTTTGAGTGTAACTTTTGAGTTCAACCAATAAAATTGAGAGGGTGTATCTGGATTAGCCCAGAATCCTCTCGAACCTTCCCTGAGGGTATAAAAACTGCGACTTTTCTGGCTACCTTGTCAATTGATCGTCGTCTTTCTAAGTGTGTGTGTGTTAAGGCAGGAGGCGGGCGCCTCTTTCTTCGGCCGGCAAAACATCTACAAGGCAATGGCCACCTTTCTTGCTGTCTCCGCAAATTTATCCGATGGTAAGGTCCAAATCTTTAACTATGTAACAAACTTTTCTAAAATGTAAATCTTCTTTCGGCTAATGTAAATTTCATAAAGTTTTTAACTGTAAATCGGGGATAGAGAGTGAGTTACCCTCTCGAGCTCCCCTTCACCTTGGTTTGATGTGACTACGTTTTCGTAACTTTTGTTTTCTTGTAATGTATTAAATTGATTTCCATGCGAGCCGCCTCAGTAGTTTGGGACTAGCCCCAGTTTCATCGGCCGAGAACCCTGTAGGTTTTAATAGTTCATTATCTGGAGCGCAGTGTTCGCCTCCATTCTGTTTGTGTTCAAGCCATTTATTTAACCTGTTTTTTTGTTTTTTTTTTTTTCGGTAAGGCCCAGTGGGTTGGGTACTAGATACCCCTGTGTAAAACTATTTCAATTTGTAAACTGTGCCTTGTAAAGTTTTGATGTAATGTTGCCTTGAGTAGGCTGGAAGAAACTGAGAGCCTCTAAGCTCTTTTCAAGGTTTTGTAATAGTGAATGGTGCCTCTGGAAGGCTAGATATTGTAATTTTGGGAGCAAGTGCTCTTGAATTAGGAGATTTCTGCCCTTGACTATATTTTTCCTCATTTTTGGAATTGTAAATTTTTTGAAACTTGAGCTCGTAGCTCAGAAACTGTAAATCGAGGACTTGAAGCCCAAACTTGTTAAATTCCCTATTCTTGGGGTGTTCCGCCCTTATATGGCATTGTACCTGAGATATTATTGTTATCCAAGAGAAAAATTATAAGTGAAAAGTTGTTAAGTTTATTTTGTTGTTTTTGAGGAAATGTAACCTTCAGTTCAAGTTTTAATTTGATTTTGATATTTTAGATAGATCCATTCACTCCAGTACTTTCTTTGACCGCTTTCTTCTCCACGGGTATCCCCGTAACAATTATTATTATTATTATTATTATTATTATTATTATTATTATTATTATTATTATTATTATTATTATTATTATTATCATCATATCGTAAAGCACTGCTTAACGTCCTTCGTGAGCTTGGTATAGATGATAATTCCCTCGCGTCAATCAGGGACACATTGACAGACACCTCATTTCAAATTAAATTCACGGGTGAAATCTAAGAAAAGGGGACTATCTTTCTCCACTGCTGTTTAGTGTATCCTCAAAAAAGTCACCAGAGACTGGAGAGC
This sequence comes from Anabrus simplex, assembly GCF_040414725.1. NCBI lineage: Eukaryota > Metazoa > Arthropoda > Insecta > Orthoptera > Tettigoniidae > Anabrus > Anabrus simplex. The sequence goes on from NC_090267.1 coordinate 300,829,380, forward strand.
AAGAATGACCGAAAGGAAAAAGCAGAACGGGATAAAGACGTTCCTCTAGCATGGCGAAAGCACCGCGAATGCATCTTTGTTACTCTGTTGATGACCCCTTTATTAAAGATTTCACTCGACTTGAATCAGTTAATGACTGGGCGAAATAAAAAATAAATTAATTAATAAATTAATTAATTGAACTGCTGGTTTTCCATAGGAATGATAATATTTTCTTTACGTCCCACTAACTACATTTTTACGGTTTTCGGAGACGCCGAGTTGCCGGAATTTAGTCCCGCAGGAGTTCTTTTACGAGCCAGTACATATACCGGCATGAGACTGTCGAATTTGAGCCCTTTCGAATACCACCGGACTGAGCCATGATCGAACCTGCCAAGTTGGGATCAGAAGGCCATCGCCTCAAACGTCTGAGCCATTCAGCCCGGCAATAATAATATTCGTTTAGCGTCCCTTCAAATGTAATAGATTTTCAGAGACGCCGAGGACATCAAAGGCAGGTTAAGCGATGTTCCCCTCCATGTTGATTGCGGATGTCATTTCCGAAATGCACAGTATACTGTATGTATATATGTCTAACTTCAAAACACATTTCATCTCGTGCATTTTAACTGACGGGTTTCCATGCTGCTTTTTCATTAAACGTGCTGAGTTCCATTTCAAATGCTGTTTAAATGACAGGTTGGAGGAAGTTATCTGTCACAGTATGAACGCAGGAGTTATCGCCTAGCT